>NC_052612.1:35234084-35534084 GCF_016545825.1 Eucalyptus grandis
GTGCGTTTTAACATTTTTCTTCGGAAAACAATTTCTTTTTAATAATAACTTTTTTTTTCTATTTCTATTCCCCCATAATAGTTTTTTAGTAAAAGAATGCGTTTAATAACTATAAAAATTTCTAATTTTGGAATAAAAAACGAACAAGAATGTGTTTATTACTATTTACAAATTTTTTTGACATAAAATTTCTTTTAATTTTTTAATATCTTTTTAGATTTTTCTTTTTTTTTTTCTCGTCTTCTTCTTCCTCTTATATCCGGTGGCAACCTGCCACTTAAGGCAATAGACAGGTGGGCAGTGGCCAGCAACCAACGGTGGCAACAGGTTAGAAGAGGAAGAAGAAGAAAGAAAAAAAAAAAGAAAAGGAAATGATGACTTGTTCTGAAATTGTTTTGAGAACAAAAATAACTTTTTTCTATTTCTTATTTCTATTCCAAATTTATTACTGGCTACTTTTTTTATTATTATGAGGAATACAAAAATTTGTTAATAATCTTATAGGGCTCATGGTTGATCGCAAGATCATAGTCATCAGTAGTGCTAAACTCACCATTTTGAGAGAATTTCCAAGCAATGAGGTCCTAGAACCGCGAGCAATAGGAATGGTGCAAATGCATTGGATAAGTTCATCATCCAATACATGAATATTTAAAAGGTCCCAAACGTCTAAGCCAAAAGTTGTTAACCGTCATTTCCTCTTCGTCTTTATTAAGAGGCCTAATATAATAATTTCTTCAGAGGTCCAATTCCCAGCCAGTCATCCAACCAAAAGCTTATCGTTTTGCGACCCCCCAATACATGTCGAATGCCTTCGAGGAGAATGGAGTGAGCCCGCTTTTAAGGCCATCCATGTCCGTGACGTTTTCGCCCGCTATTACAGAAGCTTTTCCGTTTTTAAAATATTTGGCAGCGATGGTTCTGACCCAAAAGTTTGTCTTCCTCCTTTAAGAAACGCCAATCGAGCCTCGCAAGAGTGGCCTTGCTCCTCCCTGGCTCGACAGAGCTGAAGACCACCTCTTCTTTTTCCGTTTGATGATGGCGGACCAAACCAGCAAATGAATTTTCCTTTTATTCTCGATATACCCTCAGATAATGTTCCTTTCAAATTGGTCAAGACGATCAGAACCTCACTAGGGAGATTAACATTGCATATAATGATCGAGGATCACTTCCCTTACAGATTGAACAAGCGCATACAACCAGTGAGAGATAGATTCTATCCACCAGGACCACCGCAATGTCAATTTCACCATTACCTCTATTATCGTCGCAAATGGCAAACCCCGGCCCAAGAATTTGCTGGCTTTAAAGCCAAGGTAATAGCAAGTTTTTCTTGCATTTCAGAAGGCCGTATGGGGTTTTAATATTTAAGCAGGTCTCCAAAGAATTTGGGCCATCTGCATATTCTTTTCAGAAGGTGCGTGTATTACATTGGGCATTTCATTTACTAAACGAGTTTTATAAAGTTTCTTCAGTTCTGCAACTTTTCTCTCCATAGATTGAGAGAAAGATATTCCTCGATCAAACCTGAATCTGGCTCTCTAAGAGTACTACTTGTGGTTAAAATCCACCTTTTCGCTGGGACTCAGCATTTTTCTTATACCAAGAGCTACAGCCTCATACTGGAACTGAACCTCTCTGATATGAATAGTGTTGTTCAAAAAGTTTCTCATTCATAAGATCAACGAGGTACTTCATGAGCCTGGACTTATTTATTGATTAGGAGGACTTCTTTGCCATGAAACAAGAACGTTTAGAAGACCTTTTTTTTTTTTCTCTGTAGGATCAAAAGACATTTTCCACTGTGCCTTTCATTTTTTGCTTAAAAATCATCAAGGATAGGTAAGATTTCAGATGGGAAAAGTGTTAAAAAAAGTCTTAAATCTTTGTATTTGTGTCAATTTAGTCCTAAACATTTTTTTGTGCCAATTTAGTTCTAAACATTTTTACTTAGTATCGATTCCGTCTTTTCGGCCAATTTTGTCGGATTTTGCCGACTAACGCTAGCCAATGATACGTGATTCGATTGATGCCGACGCGACAAATTTTAATAATATTTTAATATTTTTGAATTACTTTTATTTTTATTTTTCCTTCCTCCTCTAGTCGGTCACTGCACCTCGGCAACTGCCGGAGGCGACGGCCGGCGAAGTCGACCTCACTAGACTTTGCCGGCCACCTCGCTAGTGGCCGCGAGGCTCGCCCTCACCGGCCACCTCGCCGGGGTCGCAAGGGCGGCTCGCGTGGGGCGGCAAGGCTCGCCCTCGCCAAATTTGGCAAAGTTGAGCCTCGCACCATGGGCAAGGCTTGACCCCTCGCCGCCCGTGAAGTCGCCTCGCGGTCACTAGTGAGGTGGCCGGCAAGGTCGACCTCGCCGCCATTGCCTCGTCGATCGCCGAGGTCCGGCAACCGACTAGAAGAGGGGAAGGAAAAAATAAAAATAAAAAAAATAAAAATATTATTAAAAATTGTTCACGCGCACCAATCATACCACGTTAGCCACCAAAGATCCAATCAGCAAAATTCGGCCAAAATTGGTTGGAAAAGACTAAATCGGCACTAAGTAAAACGGTTTAGGATTAAATTGGTATAAATACCAAAGTTTTATGACTTTTTAAATACTTTTCTCGATTTCGTACAATGGAGATACGAAATTTATGATCTTATAAATACATCAGCGAGAAGACAGAGCCTTATAGTAGGCTTTATTTACTAGTAGGCCGGATGGACCACACAAACCTCTGGTCCCATTATTCTAAATCCTCCGGTAATTCTGTCAAACCTGCTGGAAACTCCTCTAGTCAAGACGGATGGTGACGTTACGCTGGATAACCGAGTGAACCCGCGGCATGTCCATGGAGATAGTCTCGAATGTTGTGTAGCCTCGCGCGAACCGGAACTTCCCGATCCCCCCACCACTGAGTATTCCCTAACCGCCTCAAACTGCTTTCCTATGCCCTGGATCTCCAGGGTGCTCCCGTTGTAGGCTTGGTTGGTGAACACAATCGAGAACATGGTGTGGGTGCTTGACCTATCCAGTGCCGAGGTCACGTACATGCCCTGTCCCCGTCCAACCATGGGTGAGTCTGGGTCGGGCATCTCGCTTATGAAGTCATCGTGAGGAACACTGTCTCGAATCAAGGTGAACGTCCCCGTGAGCTTCCCAAAGCAATGCCCGCGATCGGGATGAGAGTGGCATTGGGCCCGGCAGCAAAATCACGGAAGTACAACACCATCTCAATGGTTTGTGGAGGTTGGGTTGCCTATGATGAATTGCAATGCATGAGAATGGAGAGAAACAATAAGAGAAAGAGTCTTGAGAATGTTGAGGTGGCTAGTATTCTAGAGCTGAGATCGGCGCTATCGCGACCTAAATTTCGGGTGCACTACCTAAAATTAGGCTAATGGAATACTAAGCCTAACTTAGCTCGAGCTCTCCTAAGTCCATACAAATTCGCGACTTAGGTTCAAATTTTCCTTTTTTTTTTAATGAATTTATCTATGAGTCGCCACTGATTAGTTTATAGTAGGTCGATTAGACACCTAAGTAAAAGAACGGAAGAATTATTTTACTTCTACGAACCAAATATTATGAGTTCGGGGACTTGTGTAATGACTCGGGTCCCACTGTATAATATTGTCCGCTTTGGACACTGAGTCCTCACGGCTTTAAAATGCGTTATACAGATTAAAAGGATGCCAAGCCTCATAAACTAGCTCAAGACTCCCCCCTAAGCGATGTGCGACTAGAGAAAACCCCTCCCCTTCCTTGGGCTGTCATACTCTCCACCCCTTAAAAGCACAGCGTCCTCGCTGTGGCCCCCACACGCTCCCCCCTAAGCGATGTGCGACTAGAGAAAACCCCTCCCCTTCCTTGGGCTGTCATACTCTCCACCCCTTAAAAGCACAGCGTCCTCGCTGTGGCCCCCACACGCGGTCGGGAGTCAGCTCTAATACCATTTGTAACGACCCGGGCCCCACTGTATAATATTGTCACGCCCCGAACCCCGAGACACGTGAACAACCCGCCATGGTCATGCAAATGCGACATTCCTAGGTAGTGTCGCCGACCCCATTTTATTTTTTAATGCGCAAGCGAACGTATTAAGAAAACCCCTTACAAAAGCATACGAGATAGGAACAAAGCAGAACATCAATTCAAAATCAAACAACATACTTTCATACATCATTAACAAACCAGGCTTACATACATCAACCGGATCCAGGCCTATGCACCAAAAATGGGTCAAAGTCTATGTGCATCAAAAGAGGGTTAGCCTACACAACAAGGATCAGCCCGCCAAAAAAAAAAAGACACAATCCTAGGACTATTTGGTCGTCCCCATTGGTCGATCCTACATCCTCCATCGTCACCCAAGAGGTCCTGGGGCGATGGGTCATCACTCGACCATCGGGATGATCTACTACACCTTCTCCCAAAATGGCATCCATCACCGCCTGGGGAATGTCCATGCAAGGGGGCCAATCCTAAAACCATTGGCCCCAAAACGGAACCAAGCCCTAAAAAGTAAGGGGCACTCTAACATCCACGTTCACCTCGACCCAAATGGTGGTCCTCACTAACATAGACCCAAGGGCTCCCGGGGTCGAGTACTCTCGCGCACCCGGTCAATCTCCGCACCGGGAGGCCACTCATCTCCGGGGGTCCCGCCATCTACGGTCCCCGTAATGTTTTTCCCCAAACCGGGATGAGACTTTGTCTCAAAGCAAGTTCAACCCCTCCTAAACCTCTATTAGAAAGTAAATACGCCCGAAGTAGCTTAGCCACAACACATAGAAGACTTACCTCGGCTTAGCCCTCATCTGCAGTTAGCACAATTTATATAATTCAACCACGTACAATTATGATAACCAACCAACCATGGCACAATCACATCATCAAAAACAATACAACCACTTGGATCGTCTCGGATCAATCGACTCGGCCGACTACATGTCATTCTAGCAAATCAATCATTGCTCTCAACTACGGCCCTACTCGGCAAATTTAACTCAGTGGCATCACGGCCCCACTCGGCGCGACCTTTAACAGGTGGCACCACGGCCCCATTGGGCGCGACCTCTAATAGGTGGCATATAACGGCCCCACGGGCACGACCTCTTGTAGGTGGTTTTTCACGGCCTCATCGAACGACCTTTCCAAGGTGGTTTATCACGGCCTCTCTGGGCACGACCTTTCACATCACCTTTCACGACCTTCACAGTGGTTTATCACGGCCTCTCTTCACAGGGTTTACACACCTCTCTGACGACTCTAATAGGTGGTATTTCACGGCCTCATCGGGCACGACCTCTTGTAGGTGGTTTTCACGGCCTCATCGGGCACGACCTTTCCAAGGTGGTTTTTCACGGCCTCTCTGGGCACGACCTCTAATAGGTGGTATTTCACAGCCAATCTCCCATCAATTTCTATACTTAGGATTTCATAAAGAATCCCTATAAATCACAATCACACTCAATTCATCACAACCAATCATCAATTTCAAATTCTACTAGCACAAAGAACGATCGGCACGCAATTCTCGAAAAACTAGGGTCAAAATAAATTTTTCGAGTTTTTTTTTTTTTTAAAATATTTTAATGAATTTCGAATAAGATATATTATTAAATAATCCAACAATTTCGAGGCATTTATTTAAATCATAAATAAACTCCTTTAAGTCACATCAGGGTTTATTTTAAAAATAAACATACTTAATCATTAAACTAAACATCATTTACTTTAAACAATCACCATAATATAATCCACAACCAATTAAGCCAATCTATCCACCTAATCTCAATCACCCTAAGCTAAACATACTTAGGGCATCATTATCTCGCTAATCGCGGATTAGTGAGGTAAACTCACCGGAATCGCTTTCCGACGGGTTTCCGGCGAAGAGCACGACGACGCCGACGACAAACCGGCTTGAAGGGGCGGCGGAATGGCGGCTGAACGGGCGGAGAGACGGCGGAGAATGACCGGCGAAGGAAGTTAGGGCTCGGGGTGGTGGCTTACGGCGACGGACGGCGGTGACGGAGCTTCGGGCGACGACGAGCACGGACGGCTTGAGCCGCGACGGTGCGGGACTCGCGGCGGAGACGGAGGCGAGCGGTTCGTCGCGGGAGGGCGTGCGGTCGCGCGCGGACGAGCGGCGACGGCGACGCGAGCTCCGGCGAACGGCGGGCGAGGCGGCGGCAACGGTCGAGCGGCGAAGGAGCGGACGGAGGCTTCGGTTCTCGCTGGTTCTCACGCACACTCTCCCTCTCCTCCTCCAAATTCCTTCCCAAAGGTGAAGGTGATGGGGACAAGAAGGGAAGGGACATCCCACCTTTCCAAGCCCTCATCCCCACCTTCCACTTGTCACCACCCTCCCATCTTGCCTCATCCATGACATCACCCGATGTCACATCATCCACTAACTCAAACCTTCCACAACTTCTTCCCAATAGGTCCATTTCATTTTCCGCCGGGTCCAAGTTCTTGCATCTAATTACTTCAATTTCCATCAATTTTCTTCCAATTGAGTCCAAATCAAAGTCCATAATTTAATCCAAGGTTCCTAATAGGGTATGTGACATGACCGGCTTCCAACTTCTAAGTTCAATCCCAATTTTTACGGTTGAATTCAATCCGATGCGATTTCAGCTCGCCTAATCCATTGAGTAGCTTTTAGGGAAATTTTCTTGCATCAAACCCGAGGGTGATCAGTCCCCAAATCTGACGCGGTAAAATTCCTTAATTACTTCACTCAATAAACTAGTTCCCTCGTGAGTGGCCAACTCTAAGAGACGAACTACATGCACGGATGAATTGCCCGACTCAATTGACTGAAAATAAAATTGAGAAAATCGGGATGTCACAACTCTTCCCTTTCTTATAAAAATTTCGTCCTCGAAATTTAAACAATTACACATCTGAAGTAAAAAGGTAGGGGTACAATTCTTTCATCGAATCTTCGGTCTCCCATGTTGCTCCTTCAAGATGCCGTGGTGTTGCTGCACCACTTTGACCAATGGAATGGTCTTGGTGCGTAAAACCCGCTCCTTGCGATCCACTATCCGAACGGGCTTTCAACGTACGACACTTTATCATCCACGTCTAATTCCTCGAAATTTAGAACGTGTGCCGGGTCAGGTTCATACTTCCTTAACATCGACACGTGAAAGACGTCATGCACTTGTGCCAACCTCGGCGGTAGTGCAAGACGATACGCTAGAGTCCCTATTCTTTCCAAAATCTCAAAGGGACCTACGTACCTCGGACTCAGCTTTCCCTTCTTGCCAAAACGGGATGTACCTCTCATCGGTGACACCTTCAAGAAGACGTGCTCACCAACTTGGAATTCTAATGGCCTGCGACGCTTATCGGCATAACTTTTCTGACGGCTTTGAGCGATTTTCAATCTATTTCGATAACCGCAACCGCCTCTTCCGACCGCCGAACCAACTCGGACCGGTGATTTTTCTTTCTCCGACCTCATCCCAACACACCGGTGTTCGCATGCTCGGCCATACAATGCTTCAAAAGGAGCCATTTGAATACTCGCTGATAACCGTTGTTGTAAGCAAATTCGACCAGTGAAGCCGTTCCTCCCACTTCCCTTGAAGTCCAAGACGCAAGCTCGCAAAGATGTCCTCGAGAGTCTGAATTGTCCTCTCGACCGCCATCGGCCCGCGGGTGATAGGCCGTACTTGCATGCAGCTTCGTTCCCAAAGCGATTGCAAGCTCTTCCAAAAGCGGCGGTGAACCTCGGGTCTCTCGTCCGAAGTAATTGTAATCGGCACTCCATGTATACGAACTACTTGACGTACATATAGATCTCGCGCCTATCCAAACTCAAGTCTCTTCGAACCGCAATAAAGTGAGCCGACTTTGTCAGGCCTCGTCGACCACTACCCAAATCGAATCGTTCCCTCTCTGGCTCCTCGGTAGACCCGTCACGAAGTCCATCGTGATATGTTCCCATTTCCATTCTGGGATCTCAAGGGGTTGCAAAAGTCCTCCCGGTTTGCAATGCTGAGCTTTCACCTGCTGACACGTCAAACACTTGGCGACATGCTTGGCGATATCCGCCTTCATGCCACACCACCAGTAGTGTTGACGCAGATTCTGATACATTTTGGTGCTACCAGGATGTATGCTATAACTGCTACGATGTGCTTCTGACAGAATTTCTTCTCTAAGCTCCACATCGTCAGGTACCACCAATCGTCCTTGGAACCTCAATGTTCCATTTTCGAAATCTGAAAGTCAACCTTTCTTTTCTCTCGTATCCTCTTGCAGGATTTTCGAACATCCGAATCCGTCTCGTTGCAAGCGTTCGATTCTCGACTGACTTCTCTGGTTCAATTCTAAGGGTGGCCACAAGGTTCGAAAGGTGGCCTACTTCAAACTTAAAATCAATCCCGAGCTCTTTCAATTAAGCCCCATTCCTTAAGTACCATCTCGGGCAACCAAGACTTCCTACTCGGTGCATCGGCGACTTTATTCGCCTTTCCGTGGTGATACAAAATCTCGCAAATCGTAGTCCTTCAAGAGCTCCATCCACCGACGCCGTGTCTCATATTCAACTCCTTCGAGAGAATAGGTACTTGAGACTCGATGATCAAGAAGATCTGAAATCTTTCCCCACACAAATAATGCCTCCAAATCTTCGTGGGCAAAGATGATCGCGCTAGCTCTAAGTCATGCGTCGGGTAGTTCAGCTCGTGAAGTCTCAATCGACGGGACGCATACGCAACAACCCTTCCATGCTTGCATCAACACACAACCTAACCCCTTAAATGACGCATCACTGTAGATCTCAAATCCTCCTGGACCGGATGGAATAGTAAGCACAAGTACGGTAGTTAGCTTATGCTTAAGCTCTTGGAAACTATTCTCACACTTGTCCGTCCACACAAATTTCTCTTCCTTCTTTAGAAGTCTCGTCATTGGCGATGCTAACCTTGAAAACCCTTCTACAAACCGTTTGTAATACCCGCTAAGCCCGAAAACTTCTAATTTCTGTCACTGCGCCGGTCTCGCCGCTGATCATTGCCTCAATCTTTGCGGGGTCCACCGAGATTCCTTCCCGTGAGATGACATGACCTAGGAAAGCCACACGAGTCAGCCAAAACTCGCACTTACTAAACTTGGCGTATAGCTCGTGATCTCTTAAGGTCCGAAGCACTATCCTTAAGTGCTTTTCATGATCCTCACTACTCCTTGAATACACCAGGATGTCATCGATGAAAACAATTACAAACCGATCTAAGTACTCTTGAACACCCGATTCATCGTCCATGAAAGCAGCCGGGCGTTTGTCAACCCAAATGGCATCACAAGAAACTCATAATGGCCGTATCGAGTGCGAAACGCCGACTTCGGGATATCTTCCTTCTTGATTCTTAGCCGATGATACCCCGTCCTCAAGTCGATCTTAGAAAATATCGACGCCCCTTGAAGCCGATCAAACAAATCATCAATCCTTGGCAACGGATACTTGTTCTTAATTGTCACCGGTTGAGCTGTTTGCAAATCGATGCACAAGCGTAATGAACCATCTTTCTTCTTCACAAACAATACCGGTGCTCCCAAGGTGATGCACTCGGACGTATAAATCCTTTATCCAACAACTCTTGCATTTGCACCTTTAGTTCCTTAAGCTCGACAAGGCCATTCGGTAAGGAGCTTTAGAGATCGGCTCGTCCCGGGGCTAATTCGATCACAAACTCTATCTCTCTCTCGGCGGTAAACCCGGTAATTCTTTCGGAAACACGTCCGGGAACTCTCGTATCACTGCGATATCTTCAATCTTTAACTCCTCTACCGTCGTGTCTACGAGCTGCTAGGTAACCTTGACAACCCTTGCCTAGCAAGCGGGTTGCTTCGAGCGATGAGATTAAGGAAACCGAGGGCCCTCCTCGACTCCCAATAAATTCGAAGCTCTCACCCCTAACGGGTTAAACTGAATCGCCTTGCGATAACAGTCCATCTTGGCTCGTTGCTTGGTGAGCCACCATGCCAATTATCAAATCAAAATCATACATGGCTAGGACTATCGTGTCTATCCTCCCCTCTCGCTCACCAATCACTAACTTGCAACCAAGGCACCCTACCGTAGCTAACACTTTATCTTTCAACGGGGTAGATATACTAATCACAGACTCCAACAATTCAGGAATTAATTCTACCAATTTAACAAATCTTTCAGCTATAAATGAATGCGAAGCTCCAGGATCAAACAAAGCATAAGCAGGTTGGTCATTCAGCAAGACCATACCTGTGACCACGTTAGGCGCATCCTCCGCCTGTCCTCTGGTCAGTGCATAAGTCCTTCCCTGAGCTGGAGGTCGGTTCCTTCCACCCGGCGGCATGATCTGTGGTGCGAATCCTCTGTTCGGGCCCAGTGGTGGCGGTGGTGGCAACTGAGACTGCCTCGCAAGTCTCCGGGGACACTCCCTAACACGGTGACCCTGATGGCCACACTCAAAGCAGGCACCTGTCCTATGAGGGCACGGGGCTGAGCCATGTCGCCTCCCACACAGGCGACATGCTTCATTGAAGCTCGACGACGGCTTCCCCACTCCACCCTTCCTGTTGGGTGGAACAGGGTACCTTCCGCCAGCCATCGGCCTCTTCCCAAACCGATTATCACCTCTACTTGAATTAAACCGCGACCCAGACGCGGCAGCTTTCTCATTCTGGTCCTTCTCAATCAGCTGGGCCCGCTTGTAAAGATCCTTGTACTCCTTCAGATCTAACGGGACCAAAAAGCTCCTCACCTCCGATCTAAGCCCATCTCTAAACCTTCGAATTGGTCCGCGGTTTCGGACTAATTCAGGGGCATACCGCGACAGCTTCAAAGAAACTTCGCTTCATACCGATCGATCAAGCATGGTGCCTTGACGAAGGCGTTGGAACTCCGCCATCTTCAACTCTTTAGCACAATCAGAAAAGTACTTCTCATTGAAGGCTTCTAGAAACGCATTCCACTCTCGAGCTACACCATCGTGGAACACTATCCCTTTATTAGTCTTCCACCATGTGGCGCGGTCCCCCTCAACCGATAGGCCGCCAAAGACGACCTTCTCTCCTTCAGTGCACAACAGCAGCTCAAAGGCATTCTCTAGTTCCTGAACCCATAGTGCTGCAGCTTCGGGATCTCCCGCTCCCGTGAACGTTGGTGGGTTCAATCTCAGAAAGTGTTGCACCAACTTCTGCCTAGGCCTCCCAAAATGCCACATCCTCAAGTGGAATTTCCTCAAGTTCCTCTTCCGGTTCGCTCGAATCGGTGCGGCGGCGAGAGTTAGCGCGGCATTAGCGGCAACAAATACCAGATTGGCGGCATTAGCGGCATTGGTGGCGGCGGCCGGCGCCGGCGGCCGCGCCGGGTCTAGTCTCGGTCACCCATCATCTCAAGCATCTGCATAATCCCAACAAACCTCGGATCCTCAGGGGCTGCTGCATCCTCTGGAGGCGACACTGCACCACTCGCACTGGCCTCAGCCTGTGCTCTTCCCGCGGCACCTCGGGCACCAACTCTCATCGGCGGCCCACCCCGAAACACGGGGCCTACTGCTCTCTTCCTAGCAGCTCTCGGCACTCGGTCACTCATGCTACAGGCTCAATATAGATGCCTATTGGCGAATTCCAATACCACATTAGAATTTGAGTAACCTTCCAACCAAGCTAACAAACAACTAACAATCACATGCATCCGAATATGAAAAGTTCTTCCTACTAACTATCCCGTGACTCATCGTCCTTATCACTCCATACACAACCATGCTCTGATACCACTTAAACGGGGTTGTCACGCCCGAACCCCGAGACACGTGAACAACCCGCCATGGTCATGCAAATGCGACATTCCTGTGTAGTGTCGCCGACCCCGATTTTATTTTTTTAATGCGCAAGCGAACGTATTAAGAAACCCCTTACAAAAGCATACGGGATAGGAACAAATAGAACATCAATTCAAAATCAAACAACATACTTTCATACATCATTAACAAACCAGGGCTTACATACATCAACCGGATCCGTGGCCTATGCACCAAAAATGGGTCGAGTCTATGTGCATCAAAAGAGGGTTAGCCTACACAACAAGGATCGGCCCGCTCAAAAAGGAAAAGACACAATCCTAGGACTATTGGTTGGTCCCCATTGGTCGATCCCACATCCTCCACGATCGGTCCACCCAAGAGGTCCGGGAGCGAGATGATGGGTCATCCACCCTCGACCATCGGGAAGATCTACTACACCTTCTCCCAAAATGGCATCCATCACCGCCGGGGAATGTCCATGCCGTCAAGGGGGGCCAATCCTAAACCATTGGCCCCAAAACGGAACCAAGCCCTAAAAAGTAAGGTACCCTAATCCACGTTCACCTCGATCCAAATGGTGGTCCTCACAACCTCATAGACCCAATGGCTCCCGGGATCGTGGGTACCCCGCGCACCGGTCAATGATCCGTCACCGGGAGGCCATTCATCTCCGGGGGTCCCGCCATCTACGGTCCCCGTAATGTTTTTCCCCAAACCGGGATGAGACTTTGTCTCAAAGAAGTTCAACCCTCCTAAACCTCTATTAGAAAGTAAATACGCCCGAAATAGCTTAGCCACAACACATAGAAGACTTACCTCGGCTTAGCCCTCATCTCGCAGTTAGCACAATTTATATAATTCAACCACGTACAATTATGATAACCAACCAACCATGGTACAATCACATCATCAAAACAATTCAACCACTTGGATCGTCTCGCCGATCAATCGACTCGGCCGATTTCATGTCATTCTAGCAAATCAATCATTGCTCTCAACTACGGCCCTACTCGGCAAATTTAAATCGCGTGGCATCACGGCCCCACTCGGCGCGACCTTTAACAGGTGGCACCACGGCCCCATTGGGCGCGACCTCTAATAGGTGGCATATAACGGCCCCATCGGGCACGACCTCTAATAGGTGGTTTATCACGGCCTCATCGGGCACGACCTTTCAAGGTGGTTTATCACGGCCTCTCCGGCACGACCTTTCACACGGTGGTTTATCACGGCCTCTCTCGGGCACGACCTTTCACAGGTGGTTTATCACGGCCTCTCTAGGCACGACCTCTAATAGGTGGTATTTCACGGCCTCATCGGGCACGACCTCTTGTAGGTGGTTTTTCACGGCCTCATCGGGCACGACCTTTCCAAGGTGGTTTATCACGGCCTCTCTGGGCACGACCTCTAATAGGTGGTATTTCACAGCCAATCTCCCATCAATTTCTACACTTAGGATTTCATAAAGAATCCCTATAAATCACAATCACACTCAATTCATCACAACCAATCATCAATTTCAAATTCTACTAGCACAAAGAACGATCGGCACGAAATTCCGAGCAACTAGGGTCAAAATAAATTTTTCGAGTTTTTTTTTTTTTTTTTAAAAAATATTTTAATGAATTTCGGAATAAGATATATTATTAAATAATCCAACAATTTCGAGGCATTTATTTAAATCATAAATAAACTCCTTTAAGTCACATCAAGGTTTATTTTAAAAATAAACATACTTAACCATTAAACTAAACATCATTTACCTTAAACAATCACCTAATATAATCCACAACCAATTAAGCCAATCTATCCACCTAATCTCAATCAACTTAAGCTAAACATACTTAGGGCATCATTATCTCGCTAATCGCGGATTAGTGAGGTAAACTCACCGGAATCACTTTCCGACGAGTCTCCGGCGAAGAGCACGACGACGCCGACGACAAACCTACACGGATCAAGACCAAATGAGCACTAGAAGGGGACCAAAACGAGCTCGGGAATGGATCTTGCTGGTTTTTCCAGCACTAACCGAGCTGAACGGACGGCGGCTGGACGGGCGGAGAGACGGCGGAGAATGACCGACGAAGGAAGCTAGGGCTCGGGGCGGTGGCTTACGGCGACGGACGGCGGTGACGGAGCTTCGGCGACGACGAGCAGCGGACGGCTTGGAGCTGCGACGGTGCGGGACTCGCGGCGGAGACGGAGGCGAGCGGTTCGCGCGGGGGGCGTGCGGCGCGCGCGGGCGAGCGGCGACGGCGACGCGAGCTCCGGCGAACGGCGGGCGAGGCGGCGGCGACGGTCGAGCGGCAAGGAGCGGACGGAGAGCTGGTTCTCGCTGGTTCTCACGCACACTCTCCCTCTCCCCTCCAAATTCCCTTCCCAAGGTGCTAGAGGTGGGGAAGATGAAGTGGATGTGACATCCCACTTTTGGCCCTCAGCCAACCTTCCACTTGTCAAGCCTCCCAATCTTGGCCTCCACCATGACATCACTAGTGATGTCACTCATCCACTAACTCAAATCTTCACAACATCTTCCAATAGGTCCAATTCATTTTCCGCCGGGGTCCAAGTTCTTGCACATCCAATTACTTCAATTTCCATCAATTCTCTTCTAATTGAGTCTAAATTAAAGTCCATAAATTAATCCAAGGTTCCTAATAGGGTATGTGACATGACCGGCTTCCAACTTCTAAGTTCAATCCCAATTTTA
Source organism: Eucalyptus grandis (assembly GCF_016545825.1). Classification (NCBI taxonomy): domain Eukaryota; kingdom Viridiplantae; phylum Streptophyta; class Magnoliopsida; order Myrtales; family Myrtaceae; genus Eucalyptus; species Eucalyptus grandis. The sequence goes on from NC_052612.1 coordinate 35,248,618, forward strand.
CGGTTGAATTCAATCCGATGCGATTTCAGCTCGCCTAATCCATTGAGTAGCTTTTGGGGAAATTTTCTTGCATCCAACCCGAGGGTGATCGGTCCCCAAGTCTCGACGCGGTAAAATTCCTTAATTACTTCACTCAATAAACTAGTTCCCTCGTGAGTGGCCAACTCTAAGAGACGAACTACATGCACGGATGAATTGCCCGACTCAATTGACTGAAAATAAAATTGAGAAAATCGGGATGTCACAAATATTGTCCGCTTTGGACACCGAGTCCTCACGGCTTTAAAACGCGTTATACAGATTAAAGGGACGCCAAACCTTATAAACTAGCCCATGACTCCCTCCCTAAGCGATGTGGGACTAGAGAGGACCCCTCCCCTTCCTTGGGCCGTCACACTCTTCACCCCTTAAGAGCACAGCGTCCTCACTATGGCCTCCACACGCGGTCAAAAGTCGACTCTAATACCATTTGTAATGACTCGGGCCCCACTGTATAATATTATCCGCTTTGGACATTGAGTTCTCACGGCTTTAAAACGCGTTATACAGATTAAAAAGACGCCAAGCCTTATAAACTAGTCCAGAACTCCCCCCCTAAGCGATGTGGGACTAGAAAGGACCCCTCCCTTTCCTTGGGCTGTCATAATTTGATTACGTTAGATTTCTCTAACGCCCTTTCGGTACCTTTCTCTTTTATTTTGAAAAATGTTTAGCAAGTAGCTTGAATTACTTTTAAGTTATTTCCCTAACATGTGAGGCAATCATGCGAGTGTGCAAACCACCATGTGAGGTGATCATGCGGTTGTGCAAACCACCAATTTAACACTCAAGAAAGCAAATAAAAAAAATGCGGACTTTACCTCATAGCAATGAAAACATCTGCAATATTAGATCAGAATTCACATCGACAATCCTATATATGATTTCTAATTAACACGCAATTTCTTTTCTTTTTTTCACTTAATTAATGAGAATCTAATCTATATGCAATGCAATGCTACTAATCTAACATGCAATGATATGGCATGGTAGTATAGCCTAAACTTTATGACATAAGTAAAGCAATTTCTAAAGAAATGCAATAATTAAATGTGCAATCTAAATTAACCTAATGACTTAATTCTAATGACGGGTAATTTCTAATTAAATGGACCTAACAACAATCAACAAATGACGTGCATTTCATGAACCTAATTCTATATGACGTGCACATGATTTTTTGTATTTTTTATGAAAATTCATAATTAAAATTGCTAAAAATAAAAAGCTAACTAAAGTGAGATGTTAAGTATTCTAAATACCTCCTAAACATGCATTTAAAAAAAAAAAAAACTAACATATCATGCAATCAATTCTAATCTGCAGGATATGCAAATGCAATATTTTTGTATTTTTGGGATAGATAAAGCAATTAAAAGATAAGCACCAAATCATTTGCGGTCATCAAAGATGTTATCCATCGTTCGAATTTGGAAACAATATTTAATCAAACTTGATTACTTCGCTAATAAAATCGATAAATTGATCTTAAGCCTTAAAGATCAAGATATCAATTTTATTCCCACGTGATTAATTATTCCATCTAAAGCCTCATAGATGGAGTAAAAATCATGTGCGGTTGCGAATTAGGTAATAAATACTAATTGGAAATACGCCTATCATTTAGATAGGCACGTAAGATATTGAAAAGCATATATTAGGCAATAAAATATCCAAATCAAATTTAGATAAAATAATTACCTAATTCCGCAAATAATATTATGAAATTTGAACCGAACAAAATCCGCTCAACGGATGACCAGCAATGTGTGGTGGTGCTCGTGTGGCTTCTCAGCACGGTTTGGGGCTTGGAAGGATGACCGTGGGCTCACGTTCAACGAACCTGCAAAAATAGGAACTTCGGGATCAATAGGAGTTTCGGCTCATCGCCAGGGCTCGGACAGCAGAGCGGTGAGCAAGGCTTGTGACGGCGGTCAATGGCAGTGAAGCGAGGACCGCAAAGTCGAGGCTCTCAGTGAGGGGACTCCTGTCCTTGGCCGTTGGTCGAGGCTCTCAACTAATGGTACTACAGGTGCGATTTGCGATGGCGAAGCAGCAAGCAAGGATCGTCGGTGGTGAGCAGCTCTCGGTTGTAACGGATGGCTGAAACCTGCAAAACAGAACCTCGGTTGCAGTGGGTTTGTAGCAGCTGGGACGATAAGGTTAGCAGCGGCAACTCATGGTGAGAACGGCAGTTGTCGGAGAACTCAGGGTGTGCTGTTTTTCGCACTCACAGCACGTGGTCTGGCCGTCGATGGGCAGGAGCAGATCACAGCAGCAACAGCTTCATCGCAGTGACTCAGGAAAGCAGTAGGCTGTCGTGGTAGTTGGGCCCAAGCTTTATTCGTACGAAGATGTCATAGCTGTGCAGGGCTTCTCGTGGCAGGGAAGCAGTGTGGTCACCGAACAGGGAGGTCAGAACGGCAGCAACGTAGGGCTTTCTTGGTGCAAGCAATTGTTGTCTCCGTTGGTCAACATGAGTGCCTTAATGAATCTTGGAGGTGCTCTCTCCTTCTCACGATTTTCAATGAGCCAACCCCGCACCTCACAAATTTTTCTCCTCTATTCTCTCACTATTCACATATGTTCTCTCTATATTGTGATCCTTCCTCTACATGTGGCCGTTTGTATCGATTATGTGGCCTCTCCATCTTTTGACTATTGACCTCTGAATATGAAGACTTTTCTCACGTGTAATGGCCCTCTGCTCTTACGATTTATCCTTCCTTCGTGTACTCTCTCTACTTCTTCACGTGTCACTCACGAATCACACCTGCCAAAAAAAGACAGCATGAATAGCGGCTGTTCATGCTGATTAGCGGCTGTTCAAGACTGAAGGGCTGCGGCAGAGGGCGCTTGGCGATGTTCGGCGAGGCAGCAGTTTCTCGGCTTCGTCAGGCAGCAGTGAATGGCAGCATGGACGCCGACGGCAGCGGTTAGGATTAACATGGCCGTGAGAATGCACGACGTAAAGTGCATTCTCCCTAGTTCCTTCTGAATGATGAATTGCCGGCCTCCCCCTTTTTGTCTATAGTGGCCCATCTTTTATAGGTCAAGGACTGAAATTTCCCTGCCTATAATTTATTTCTTTCCTTTTTTTTCTTGCTCCAATGGACGCACAAAATCCTGTCTGTGAGCATCTATGATATATATTGGAATTCCTTTTCCTTCCTCACCCTTGCGTATCATGCATTTGTAAGCCAACTTTTCTTTATTTCCTGTTTCTTTTCTTTTCAGCTCACATATGAAATCTACCTTGACTATGAAATATTTCTTGTCTTGAGACATTGAATATATTACTCAAGATATGCCCCACGTGCAATATTCCCTCTTGATATTTCATCCTTAAACTTCCAATCTTCAGTAAAATATATCGCTTAATGTATAAATCACGTGAATATATAATATATTTACCAAATATTAGAAGAATAATATGAATCCTTTATGAAAATACCGAATTGTCAACTCGTAAAATTGAAGCTCATCCGCCGCTGATCAAATGCAAAAGTGATAAACAAATAAATAAGTGCAACTAAAATTATATGCTATGCAATTCTTTTTTTTTTAGAGGTTAAAATTAATCCCTAATTTTTATGCAATAAATAACTAAATGTGTTGTCAAAATTTAGGTGTTAACAGGCGCCATTTGATGAAGAAGAGGTGAGGCAATGGGTGACGCTATTCTTCCTGGCTAAATGTGGGTTTTCTCTGTCTATTTATTTAGCTATGGACCGTGTTAAACATGTAGATGCCCTTTTTTGAGTCAACAAGCTTGTTTCGCCCTTTGTTGACTACTACGGACCGTGTTAAACATGTAGAAGCCCTTTTTTGAGTCAACAAGCTTGTTTCCTCTCTCAGAAAGAGGATCAAGTTGGCCTCCTCCCTCCTATGCCCATAAGAATCCTAAAGAAAGAGGATCAAGTTGGCCTTGCAAAATTAGGAATGACGAACCTATATCAAAAAACTTTTTAACTTTTAGAATCAAAGTATGTGTTGTTATTTGATGTATTGTGAATGGTAATATTGGTAGATGAGTTAAAGATATAGAAAGAGAGGAATTCGACATGTTAGATATAAAAGAGATAGACATGCTTTCTTTTCTGTCTCCTTCTTCTTCTTCTTCTTCTTCTTCTTCTTCTTCTTCTTCTTAATCTTTTAATTGTTCGCGAAGTCATCTCATTCATTAAATTAATGTGATTGACTATTTCTATTAGCCTTTAATTTATTACATGGCATGAGACGTAAAATTGTATAAGAATTGACAAAATGGAGGTCATTCTATGAAAAGGTCAGAAGTGGCTCTATGAAAAGATTAGAAATGTTATTCTATATGCTTTCCATCCTTCAAAATTATTGTTGCGGTCAGCGAAGTGTTTATTTTGCTAAGTCAAACACAATTAATCTATCAATCCCGTGCTTCTTTTTGGATTAAATTTAGCTGCTTTGGGACATGTTCTTGGCGATCCTTGATCAGCGGCTTGAAGGATTTATGACTCATTTACTCGCCGCTTCTTTTAGCTGTCCTTTAGAAACCCAAAATTTCTATGAATTTCCCTTGTGTAGAACGAATAAAAGTCAAACTACTAATCTACCCGAGTTGCCAGGACCAAGTTTATCGAAAATGCCAACATCTAGACCTTCATCATGGACCGAAGACTCTCTTGTTTTTTTGGCAAATATGGACCAAACTCTGTTTCAACTATGGCTAAAGCGTCGCCTTTTGGGCGAGGAGACCATAGGTTACGGGGCGTGCTATACTGAATTGGGCCATTTTTGCCTCCAGTCAACTTGCTCTAGGGAAACTGAAAGGCCGGGAATGGGACTGCGCAGTTGAGTCAGCTCTTTCACAATCTCACAATGCTCTAGGCCGGGATTTGGAGTTAGAGGACCGCAAGCACAGGAAGGATGACGGCGATACTCTCAAGCGACGGAGAGAAGGCTATTCCGCGAGGGACACACAAGAAGAGAGCGACCGCTCGGGGAATTACACGTGCAACTTGGTTTTATGAACTCGAGGCAGTCGGAATCAATGGGTGAGTTAAGCTTCTTCATTAGCATGACCAACATGTGCTCTGCGGTCATCAATTGAATTGTTGGACCATGGATTGATTCCTGGGGAAATCAAGGAGGAAGGAACAGAAGCGAAGGAGTAATTAGTGATACCTCGTATACTAGCTTGAAGAAAAAGTGCCGGCATATGCTGCCGGCCACTGCACTCGGTAGGTTAGCATATTTCCAGTTTATTGTGCCCGCAAACAGATCATTCTTTGTTTCTAACCAAGTCATGCTCCTTGTTCAAGTCGTCAATCGCGATATTTGACTTGGTCAAATAAAGAGATAAATAAAAGGATTAATACCCTAAAAAATCACAAATTGGTATACATATGATAAATTTATCCCAAATTAATTTTTTAACCATAAAAAACTTTAAACTAGTACATTTTTGACAAATTTACCACAAACTGATACACTTATGACAAATTTACTCTATATTAATTTTCGTTAAATTTTACAGTCAAATTACTAAATTAAATGACACATGACAGTTAACGAGTATACCGATTTAAGATTTTACTTTTCGTTTGTCACAGTAATACAATTTTTGTGATTTTTTGTGGTATTAATTCAATTTAACAGATGATATATTTATCATAAATATACAAATTTAAGGTTTTTTATGATCAAATAAATTAGTTTTTGGTAAATTTATCATAAATATGCTAGTTTGGGATTTTTTTTTATTAGTTAGGCTAAATATATCGCGCGTGTACCAATTTGGGGTTTTCATAGTTAAAAACTTAATTTGAATAAATTTATCACACGTATGTTAGTTTGGAATTTTTTAGAATATTAATCCTAAAAAAGAAAAGAACGATTTCTTTTTTGTAAGAAGAAAAGGAAGATTGACTTGGTCAAAAAGAGACCAACGGCTATATGAAGGGAAAAGAAGGGTACGTACAAAGAGGAAAAAGAAGAAAGAAGGAAGAGAAAAAAAGATAAAGATAAAAAGGGAAAACAAAAGAGAAAGGGGTATGGTCTCCCCAACTCCCTAAGTCGGAGTATTCGAACCATTTGTTTAATTTACGAAGTTAGACCTAATTTATGTTCGGGCTAATAATAACAAGGTTGATCCATTCATTAAGGGACTTTCAAGAGGTTTAATAAGCAATACTTTAAAGGAATGAGTCTTCAAACCGATTAATAACTATCAAGTAGAGTAAAAATCCAACTTTATAATTTCTAATAAATTATTAAATTTCAATGGGCAATAATAAGTTATTGTATCTTAACGGTGATCAAATACAGGGGCACACGATTAGTACTCATGGAAAGTTGAGACAAAACGACATTGTTTTTATATTTTTTTAGCCACATCAACATGCAAAACGACACCGTTTTATACTTATTTCACCAGAAAATCGCTACGTCAGCAATTTGGCTGGATTGGCACTTAAGTGATCCATTTTGCTCCAATTTTGGCACTTAAGTGTCCCTTCGTACCAAGTTTTGGCACTTGAGCTATACTTTGCCCCTTCTTATCCTATCATTATGCAAGACTCTTGGTGCATAAATATCGTTTAATATACTTTCCATGCTTCAAAATCATTGCACAAGACTCACATTCTCGCGATTTAACAGCCATATACTTCTTATCCTGTTATAAATGGGTTTAAACATAATATGGGTGTTAAATGAATGATAACTCAACCCACCTTTATGACTTTCTCTTCACTCTTTCTCGCTCTCACACTCTCATATTAGTTTAGGTATGCATTTTTCTAGATTGGGTTATATATGAAAGAGTTTTAGCATTATGGGTTGGGTTGGGTATTTATTGGATGTGGGCCAGATCGGATATGAGTAATTACATTTGCATTGCATGAAAAATAGGTCAAAACGGGTTAAATGAATCTATTTGAGTCGGATAATCATTTTTTACTCAACCCAACCCCCCTATTTGATGAGTCACGGTCAAGTGAAATGCCACGATTTGCCATCATGGTTGGGATCTTTGCATGTTTGCACTATTGTTTGCACTGGTTGGCGATGATTGAGGATTCAAGTTGACGCGATGTTGATGTAGAAAGATACTTGAATTAAGAGGAAGTAAACCTGACACCTAGTTCTCACATGAGCGCTCACAGTATGAAACAGTTAATATATCATAATTGGCTTAAAACTTTTTGGTTAAGCGTTTGAGGGATAGATTGGTCCAACTGAATATATCGACAAATTTGGATTTGAGCTCCTTCTTGGCTTCTATTGCGCGATCCCAATAAGATCAAACATATTATTGGAGATACTTCCTATCCTTTAAAATCATTGCGCCATACTCGTGGTCAGTAAATCGGTAGGGTATATTTTCCTACACAAACAAAATTAATCCATTAGTCTCATGCTTCATGTTGGATCAAATTACCCGCCTCTGGGACATGTTCTTGCGATCCCTGACCAGCGGCCTGAAGGATGTTTGACTCATCTCCTTGCCGTTTCTCTTATCTGTCCATCATATGCCCAAGTTTGTATTAATTTCCCTTGTATCAAACAGATGAAGTCAAACTCCTAGTCTACTTGAGTTGTCAATACCAAGTTTGTCAACTAGGGCCAATATTAGCAAAAGTACACCTTAAATGCCAAAACTTAACATGATGGGACACTTTAAGTGTCAAAAGTTAGGAAAATAACACTTAAGTGTAACCTTTTTTTTTTTTTTTAAAGTGAGACACTTGAGTGCCACCTCCGGAAATTTTTGCCTAATTTTACGTGAGAATTTTTGCTGAAAATTCTACGTGGCAATTTTTTATTAATTTTACTCGCCTACATAGCTCGCCGGAGAGCTACCTTAGCAACGAAACGCAAAAACAATATCGTTTTGGCAAGGATTTGAATTTTAATATACAAAATTAATTAAATTAAATTATATATATTTACATAAAAGAGGAAGATAGTTGTAGGCGGCTAAGGGTTGTGCCTCGCCGTCGCCACCTCGACGGTGTGGGCAAGGTCGGTCGGGGTCGCCATGCCTTAGCCTCGGCAACGACGGGGAGGCCTCTCTCTCTCTCTCTCTCTCTCTCTCTCTCTCTCTCTCTCTCTCTCTCTCTCTCTCGTTTTGTTTTGTTTTTGTTTTTAAACAAAATTAGTTTTAAATTTAATTTAATTAATTTTTATATTAATTATTTACCCACGTCAGTAGCAAAACAACGTCATTTTGTACTTGCTTTGCAGTAAAATAGCCACATAAACATTTTGGCTAGATTTTCTCATCGTTGGCACTTAAGGCTGTGTTTGGTAACATTTCTATTCAAACATCATTCTAGAGAACAAAAATAGAAAAAACTATTTCATTCCGTGGACCAATTTTAAATAGAAGAACGCGTTTAATAACTATACAAAATTTATGTTCCTAGAATAGAAAAAGAACAAAAACACGTTTGGTGAACTTGTATAATTTTTTTGTTTCTTTTAATTTTTTAATATTTTTTTCTTTTTTTTTCCTTTTGGCCGCCGCCGCCTCGGCCATGGCTAGTGATCGGTGACAAGCGCGCGACCTCACCTTGGCTGGGCGAGCTCGGCCCGCCGCCCAGATTCGTGAGGCCGAGCTCGCCCAGCCACTAGCGAGGTCGCCGGCCCTCAACAACTGGTCGTTGACCATGGCCGAGGCCGATGACCGACCAAAGAAAGAAGAAGAAGAAAAGAAAGAAAGAAAAAATAGGAGGGACAAAAATTATTTCTCGAAAGTGTTCTCTGGGAACAAGAAACAGGTTTTTTTCTACTTCTTGTTTTTGTTCCAAATATGTGCTCAAGAACAAAAGTATAAACAAACGTGTTTCTATTTTATTTTATTTTTCCTCGGAACAAAAGAACAGAAATTGTGTTCCGAGGAACAAAAAAGAACACAAATAAACAGGCCCTAAGTGATCCATTTTACTTTAATTTTGACACTTAAATATCAATTTCCTAACTTTTAGTATTTAAATGTCCATTTATGTCAAAATTTGGCACTCCAGGTATCTAGCACTCGGCCAATATCTATAGCTAAGTCAAATTCATGCCTAAACGAGGGACCGAACCGAATGGTTTGAACCATCGCATATGACCACCCCACATGGCACCCACTGATCCAATGGCTCAAAACGCTTGGCTTCATCATGGACCGACTCTACCTATTTTTTCGGCAATATGGACCTAACTCTATCTCACTTATAATTAAAGCCGTCTTCTTTTGGGGGGAGGAGACCACAGGCTGTGAGGTTTGCTGTACTGGATTGGGCCATTTTTGCCTATGTGTACTTGTTCCATGGAAATTGAAAGCCGGCATTGAGATGACGGGACTGAGTAGTTTAGCCAGCTCTTTCCTAATCTCACTACGTTAGGCAGAGATTTGGAGTTAAGGATCACGAGGACAAGAAAAAAAATGGCAGCACTCTTTAATGACAGAGAGAGGGTGATTCGGCGAGGAACACGACAGAAGAGCAGTCACTTGGAAAATTACATGAGCAACTTGGTTTTTTGAACTTGATGCGGTCGGATTGGGAGCGTTCTGAGCTTCTTTGTTAGCATAAACCAACATATAATCTGTGGTCATCAAATTTAGAGTTGGGTCATGGATTGACCCCTGCAGAAATCAAGGAGTACAGGACAAAAAGGAAGGAATAATATTGCGATTTATGCATCCATTGATGCAGACTAAAACACTACACCTGCTCAAGTATGGAGTCACAAAGATCCGTACGAGTAATTATCAAGTAAACCTGCTGATACTAGCTTGAAGAAAATTGCCGGCATATGCTGCCGGCCGATTCACTCAGTGGGTCAGGACATTGTCATTTTCCAGTGCCTGCAAGCGTGTCCATCTTTGTTTCTAACCGAGCCATACTCTTTGTTTAAGTCTTTTATTCATTTGGTTCCCTCTTGATTGAGGAGAAAACTGCAATAAATCATAAACGGCTTCGCTTGTTTATATTAGTCAGCATGGTATGGATCATGCGAAACTGAGTTTCCCATTTGCTGACATGCTATGCTGATTAAGCATATAAGGAATGATCTACGAGCAAATACCTAGTACGACCCTCACTTCCGTCCTAAAGCAGGTTTCCAGAACTCACTGCAAGGTTTTGCTCTTTTCTCTGTACATTCAACACGACAGTCATCCGGTCTTCCACGCTAAAACATCAAAAACTCGCCTTCTCAGCAAAACTCTTCATAGGTGTTCTTGCCATCAGAATTGGACAAAGAGTGGTCAGTAGGCTCCAGCTGACTTCGACAGCTTTAGTTGTCTGCCAGCAGGTGGTCTTTAGAGCCTTGGCTTCAGCGTCAGCTGTCCTGGCTTCCTTGTCTTTTGTCTCGTATTCATTTTCCAGCTTCTTCACTTTTTACCTCAGGGCGGCACTCTCTTCCTTCAAGCATCTGACCCCTGCACTGCCATCTTTCCCCTCGTCAATGCCTCAACTCTGTTTCTCACCTATCTCCATCGTCTTTCTGAGCAAACGAAGTTATAATCTATCAATCACCAATGACAGAAATAGCACAAATCCTGCATGAAGTCAACCACACTGATATCAGATCCAACCCATACCTACAACAATGATAATAAAGTAGAGATTACGAGTAACCTTCCTTCCGAGAAAGGTACAAAATGCATTAAACGTTGGTATTCGACGTCCAGAATTTTAGCCAAGCACATAATTAGTAAGTCTATGCCCCCGTCATTGTGTCTATACCCTTCTATTAAACTCTCTTTACCAGAGAGAAGGCTGCTAATCACAATTCACTTCCGAAAGATAATGATACAAAGTAAATGCACGGTGAGATCCAGAGAGCATTGCTATCCAGGTGAAGCCTTAGTGCAGGAGTGAAAGGCAATTTATGGTCAACCCTCGGTGATAAAAAAAAACTAAGAGGTCCCCTGGGATTCAGACAGAGGTTTCAAACATAAGAAAAATAATGCAAACCGAAGCAAACACAGAGCTCAAAGCACGGGCTCTAACCGGACAACAGTCAAACTCCAGCAAACCCACCAAGGCAAAACTAAAGAAGGAAGAATTATCAGAATCAGCCAACGTTATTCAAAGGTCAGGCTCCCCCAAGTAACACCACTGATATTAATTTACAGATTTAATCAATAAATTCTTGTGAACAACCGGGTACTCATTTTGTCCTCTGTTACACTTTATAAATGTTCTAGGAGTCGGTAACGATCCAGACCATAGGGTCATGGAAGCCATAAATGTTAGTTTAGTAATCAAATATCAGGCGCTACTTGTCCCAAGCCTTCGTCAGAGAACTCAGAGGTCTAACCTATCCGCCACAAAATCTCCAATACCCAAGAGAATAAACAAATAAGAGTTATATAGTATGGAGTGAATGAACCTAACGCACTAGATTTAGCATTTTAATACTGGGATTGCAACAGACAGCAGCACTTTTAACCTGTAAACGGCTAATTTGCCAGAATTACGTCCCACTGCAGATGCATAGGCATCAGTTGTGCTAAACTCACCATTTTGAGAGAATTTCCAAGCAATGAGGTCCTAGAACCGTGAGCAATAGGAATGGTGCAAATGCATTGGATAAGTTCATCATCCAATACATGAATATTTAAAAGGTCCCAAACGTTTAATCCAAAGTTGTTAACCGTCATTTCCTCTTCGTCTTTATTAAGAGGCCCAATATAATAATTTCTTCAGAGGACCAATTCCCAGCCAGTCATCCAACCAGAAGCTTATCGTTTTGCCACCCCCCACTACATGTCGAATGCCTTTGAGGAGAATGGAGTGGCCCGCTTTTAAGGCCGTCCATGTCCGTGACGTTTTCGCCCGCTATTACCGAAGCTTTTCCATTTTTCAAAATATTTGGCAGCGATGGTTCTGACACAAAAGTTTGTCTTCCTCCTTTAAGAGACGCCAATCGAGCCTCGCAAGAGTGGCCTTGCTCTTGTCCCTGGCTCGACAGAGCTGAAGACCACCTCTTCTTTTCCGTTTGATGATGGCGGACCAAACCAGCAAATGAATTTTCCTTTTATTCTCGATATACCCTCAGATAATGTTCCTTTCAAATTGGTCAAGACGATCAGAACCTCACTAGGGACATTAACATTGCATATAATGATCGAGGACCACTTCCCTTACAGATTGAACAAGCGCATACAACCAGCGAGTGATAGATTCTTAGCCTTCCAACCGCAGAGTTTCCCTTTGACTCCATCCACCACAATGTCAAACTCACCATTACATCTATTATCGTCGCAAATGGGAAACCCCGGGTGCTTTCCCACGAATTTGCTGGCTTTAAAGCCGAGGTAATAGTAAGTTTTTCTTGCATTTCAGAAGGCCGTATGGGGTTTTAGTATTTAAGCAGGTCTCCAAAGAAGTTGGGCCATCCGCATATTCTTTTCAGAAGGTGTGTGTATTGCATTGGACATTTGAATAACTAAACGAGTTTTATAAATTTCTTCATTTCTGCAACTTTTCTCTCCATAGATTGAGAGAAAGATATTCCTCGATCAAACCTGAATCTAGCTCTTTCAATAAGAGTACTACTTGTGGTTAACGTCCACGTTTTCACTCGGACTCAGCATTTTCCTTATACCAAGAGCTAGAGCCTCATACTGGAACTGAACCTCTCTGATATGAATTATGTTGTTCAAAATGTTTTTTTTTTTTTTTTTAAGGATGTTGTTCAAAATGTTTCTCATTCATAAGATCAATGAGGTACTTCATGAGCCTGGACTTATTTACCGATTAGGAGGACTTCTTTGCCATGAAACAAGAACGTTTAGACGACGTTTTTTTTTTTCTTTTGCCGTCGGATCAAAAGACATTTTCCACCGTGCCTTTCATTTTTTGCTTACAAATTAACAAGGATAGGTAAGATTTCAGGCAATGGAGCTACGAAATTTCTGATCTTATAAATGACATCTGCAAGAAGAAGAGCCTTATATTACGCTTTATTTACTAGTAGGCCGGACGGACCACGCAAACCTCCGGTCCCATTATTCTAAATCCTCCGGCAATTCGTCAAACCTGTTGGAAACTCCTCTAACCAAGACGGATGGTGACGTTGCACTGGATAATCGAGTGAGCCTGCGGCATGTCCATGGAGATAGTCTCGAATGTCGTGTAGCCTCGTGCGAAACGGAACTTCCCGGTCCCCCACCACCGAGTATTCCCTGACCGCCTCAAACTGCTTGGCCGTGCCCTGGATCTCCAGGGTGCTCCCGTTGTAGGCTTGGTTGGTGAACACGATCGAGAACATGGCACGAGTGCTTGACCCGTCCAGCGCCGAGGTCACGTACATGCCCTGTCCCTGTCCGACCATGGGCGAGTTAGGGTCGGGCGTCTCAGTTATGAAGTCATCAGTGACGAACACTGTCCCGAACTGGCTGAACGTCCAGAGCTTCCCGGCAATGCCCGCGACCGGGATGAGAGTGGCGTTGGGCCCGGCAGCAAAATCCTGGAAGTACAACACCATGTCGGTGGTTTGTGGAGGTTGGGTTGCCTGTGACGAATTGCAATGCATGAGAATGGAGAGAGACAATAAAAGAAAGAGTCTTGAGAATGTTGAGGTGGCTAGTATTCTAGGAGCTGAGATCGGCGCCATTTGATGAAGAAGAGGTGAGGCAATGGATGACGCTATTCTTCCTGGCTAAAATGTGGGTTTTCTCTGTCTATTTATTTAGCTATGGACCGTGCTAAACGTGTAGATGCCGTTGCTTGAGTCAACGAGCTTGTTTCGTCTCTAGCCGTCTCTCTGGCCTTGCAAAATTAGGAACGACGAACCTGTATCGAAGAAATTTTTGAATTTCAGATTCAATGTATGTGTTGTTATTTGATGTATTGCGAATAGTAATATTGGTAGATGAGTCAAAGATATGAAAAGAGAAGAATTCAACATGTTAGATATAAAAGAGATAGAAATGCTTTCTTTTATGTATTTTCCTTTTATATCTTTTAATTATTCATGAAGCCATCTCATTCATTGAATTAATATGATTGAGTATTTCTATCAACCCTTATTTTATTACATGGTATGAGACATAAAGTTGTATAAGAATCGACAAAATAGAGGTGGCTCTATGAAAACTTAGAAGTGATTCGATGAAAAGGTCAAAAATGTTATTCTATATACTTTTCATCCTTCAAAAATATTGTTGGGTTCAATGGAGTGTTTATTTTTCTAAGGCAAACACAATTAATCTATTAATCTCGTGCTTCTTTTTGGATTAAATTTAGCTGCTTTGAGACATGTTCTTGGCGATCCTTGATCAGCGGCTTGAAGGATTTATGACTCCTCTACTTGTCGCTTCTCTTAGCTGTCCATTAGAAACACAAATTTCTGTGAATTTCCCTTGTATCGAAGTCGAACTACTAATCTACTCTTAGTTGCCAGGACCAAGTTTATCGAAAATGCCGACTTCTATAGCTTCATCATGGACCGACGACTCTCTTGCTTTTTGGCAAATATGGACCAAACTATGCTTCAACTAGCTAAAGCGACGCCTTTTAGGCGAGGAGACCACAGGCTACGGGGCGCGCTACACTGAATTGGGCCATTTTTGCCTTCTGTCAACTTGCTCTGGGGAAATTGAGAGGCAGAGAGATTCAGAGAATGGGACTGAGTAGTTCAGTCAGCTCTTTCCCAATCTCGCAATGCTCTAGGCCAGGATTTGGAGTTAGAGGACCGCGAGCACATGAAAGACGATGGTGATACTCCCAAACGACGGAGGAAGGCGATTCCGTGAGAGACACAACAGAGGAAAGCGACTGCTTGGGGAATTAATTACATGTGCGACTTGGTTTTATAAACTTGAGGCGGTCGGGATCAATGGGCGAGTTAAGCTTCTTCATTAGCATTACCAAATGAATTGTTGGACCATGGATTGATTCCTGGGGAAATCAAGGAGGAAGGAACAGAAGGAAGGAGTAATCAGTGATACCTCCGATACTAGATTGAAGAAAAAGTGCCGGCATATGCTACCGGCCACTTCACTGGGTAGTTTAGCACAATTCCAGTTTGTTACGCTCGCAAATAGATCATTCTTTGTTTCTAATCAAGTCGTGCTCCTTGTTCAAGTCGTCAATTGCGACATTTGATCTGGTCAAATAAAGAGATAAATAAAAAAAGAATTTCTTTTTTTGTCAGAAGAAAAGGAATATTGGCTTGGTCAAAAAGGGACCAACGGTTATATAAAGGAAAAGAAGGATACGTACAAAGAGGAAAAAGAAGAAAGAAGGAAAAGAAAAAAAAAGAAGGAAAAAGAGGAAAATAAAAGAGAAAGGGGTACCGTCTCCACAGCTCCCTAAGCCGGAGTATTCGAACCGTTTGTTTAATTTACGAAATTAGACTAAGGTAGAAAGGTTGATCCTTTCATTAAGGGACTTTGAAGAGGTTTAACAAGCAATACTCTAAAAGAATGGGTCTTAAACCAATCGATAATTGCTATGGTAGAAACCCAACTTTATAATTTCTAATGAAATTATTAAAATTCAATGGGTAATAATAAGTTATTGTGTCTTAACGGTGATCAAATACAAAGGCACAAGGTTAGTACTCATGGAAAGTTGAGAGGATGAGTATAAGAAAATGTTCAAGTCTTAATAGCTACCTTCTTGTACGTATAAATTTATGTAAATTAGAATAAATAATAAACTAGGTGAGGTATCATTGATATAATTTGTTATTATGAAAAGATGTGACTCTTGATCATGAGAAGAAATTAGGTTATGAAAGAAAGTTATTATTGACATGAAAAGTAATGATGATTCATCATGAAAAGTGATAATGGTTGAGATAAGGTACTTCTTCCTAAAAGATGTGTTTATTGATTATTGATCAATAGCACCGAATCATGCATTGTTTGTTGCAACTAACCAAGACACCAACTTTTTCCAACTTTGATGACACATTTAAGATGAAATTTCAAGAGAAAAATTGAGTAGTTGGTGAACTTGTTTTCCTGCGGCTTTGGTATATATCATTGGAGTATATTTGTTTTCAACTCGACAATAATAATAATGTAGGTAAATAGTACCTTAAGAATAGTGCTTGTCATCATACATTTAAATATCAAAGATTCATAACTATTGCTCTATTTTCACTGGAAATCGAATTTCCCCAACTAATATTCCTTAATCAAACTTGAACCTTGCTCTACTAATTAGAGCAATAGTCGGGGTTGAGATCCACATTTTTGCTTAAAAGTGGGAATCGGCATTTTTCCTTATACCAAGAGCTAGAGGCTCATATTGTTCAAAACTTTTGACTCATAAGGTCAATGTGGTACTTCATGAGCCTGGACATATCTACTATTTAAGAGGACTTGTCAGTCTCGGCAAAAATGTTCATACAACTTTCTTTGACCGTTGGATCGAATGGTACTTTAGACTCTATATTTCATTTTTACTTTCAACTTATCAAGGATCGGAAAGATTCTAGGCAATGGAGCTTAGAAAATTGCAATTTTATTAATGACGTTTAAAAGAAGACGGATCCTTATTGAGTACGTTCTATTTATTAGTGCCCCAGACGGAGCACACAACATCCTGTCCCGAAATTATTCAATCCATACAGAATTTGTCAAACACGTCTGAAATCTCCTCTAATCATGACGGACGGTGACATTTAACTGGACAACTGCATGACCTTGCGAAAAGGAGATAGTCTCGAACGTCGTGTAGCCTCGTGCAAACCGGAACTTCCCAGTCCCCCCCACCACCGCAAACTCAAGGACCCTCTGGAGCTGCTTGCCTGCGCCCTGGAGCTCTAGGGTGCTCCCGTTGTAGGCTTGATTGGTAAACACAATCGAGAACACCGTTTGAACATTCGACCCATCCAACGACGCGATCACATACATGCCCTGTGCCCGCCCGACCATGGCTGAGTTGGGGTCCGGCGTCTCGGTTATTGGTTCATCAGCAACGAACATCGTCCCGAACTGGCTGAACGACCAGAGCTTCCCAGGGATGCCCACGACGGGGATGTCATTGGCATTGGGCCCAGCAATGATGTCCTGGAAGTACAACACCAGCTTAGTGGTGAGTGGAGGCTGGACGGTTGCCTCTGATGAATAGGAATGCATGAGAATTGAGCAAGTGGATAGGAGAAGAAGTTGCGAGAACGTCGTGGCCGTGAGCATTTTGGGAGCTGAGATTAGTGCCATTTGATGAAGAAGAAATGGCGAGCTAAAGAAGGGTGATGCTGTTTTTCCCGGCTAAAATGTGGGTTCCTGTCTATTTATTTAGGAAGGGATTGGATCATTTGTCCATTATCATATCTGCAATAGGAACTGGACCGATGAAAATGTGGAGATGCTGTTGCTTGAGTCAACGAGGTTAATGCATTATTTATGACAAACCCTATCTTGGAAAGTGGGAAGAAGAGTGATTTGCGCAATTTTTTTCTGTTCTTCGAAAAAAAAAAAAATAGAGTAATCCTCAAGTTTCCTCTCTCTACTCCTATTCGGTAGGGACTCCTAAAAAGACGATCAAATTGGCCGGCCCTCGCGAAATTTACGGCGGCGACTCTATATCAAAAAATTTTAAAGTCTTGGAATCAGGTTTTGCCTTCTTATTTGGTACAATTTGGTTAATTATATTGGCCAACAAGTTATAAATTGGGAAAGGAAGGGATTTGAACCCTCGAGAGCCGACCAGCCAAATTTAAAATAATTAATAAAAATTCGAAAACATAAAATATTATTAAAAAATCATCGGTCGGATGGACTAAATTAGTGTAATTATAAAAGGTTTAGAATCCAATTTTTCAAAAAAAAAGTTTTAAACTAAATCGGCGCAATTGTAACAAGTTTAGAACTTTGTTAGTAATTTTTCTAGAGCAAAAATACATTAGATGTAGGACGTGAAAGATGAAGAAATGTTTCCTTTTCTACCTTATATTTATTTTATTGTAAATTATTAGTAAACCCACCTCATTCATAGGATCTATGTGATGTACTATTTTTGTTAACGGGGAGTTCTATGACAAAGCATTATATAAGGCGGATTTTTTTGTTCAAAATATTGGCTGGACTTTGTTTGTTAAGATTTGGAATTGCAAGACTCTTGGTGAGTGAATATTGTTTTATGTACTTTCCATCCTGAAATGTCACCGTGTGAGGCTCGCAATTGGTGCAGTATTGAACTTAGATGCCGATGCTCACGATTTCAATACACATATCAATGATTTGGAGGAGATCTCTCGAAAGGTATTTAGTGCTCATTTTGGCCAACTTTCCATCATCTTTCATATTATTTTACAAAACAAAAATTTCGTTGATCTTGTAA
This sequence comes from Eucalyptus grandis, assembly GCF_016545825.1. Taxonomy (NCBI): domain Eukaryota; kingdom Viridiplantae; phylum Streptophyta; class Magnoliopsida; order Myrtales; family Myrtaceae; genus Eucalyptus; species Eucalyptus grandis. The sequence continues at coordinate 35,266,938 of NC_052612.1, forward strand.
TTCATGTGGGATTAAGTTTAGTTGCATTGGTGCATCGGTCCTTTGCTGTTTCTGTTATCTGTCCATTGGGGAACCACTGTAGCCAAGGCAAATTCTCGCCTCAGCCATGGGAATAATCGGATGATTTGAATCGTCGCATATGAATATTCCACTTGGCACCCATTGGATCCAATAATTCAATGCACTCGGCTTCATCATGGACCAGTTCTTATCTTTTGTCGGGCAAAAATGAAGTAACTCCACTTCAATTATAACTAAATCCGTCAAATAGGTTGGGTCAATCCGAATAAAAAAACTATGTATCCGATTTAAATTGATTCATTTTTATATAATACAATTTTAATGACTCATACCAAATTCGATCCAAACCTAATTCAATCCTATCCGATTCTTAGCAATTTTTCCTCTTAAATACGGAAAACTGCATATTGAAAAAATAAAAACTAACCAATTAACAACAAATTAAATGTGAAAATAATTAGCAAATAAGAAATTATTAAAAAAATGACAAATCAAGCTATTAGAACACGTATCTTGTTATTTCTCCTGATATTACAAATTCGATCTAATTTAACAAGAGAGAACATGCCTAGAAAGATATGTATAACATAAACTTCGACAATGATAAATCCATTTCGAACTCTTATTAAAACCTCAAATAATCCCCATTTTGCCTGATCCATTTGAGATGAGTCAAAATATGGATCCTTGACCTGTTTTATCATCTCAACTTATAACTAAAAATCTCCTTACAGGCGAAGAGACCATAGGCCGTGAGGCGTGCTACACTGGATTGAGCAATTTCTGCTTTTGGTCCCTTGCTCTACGGAAATTGAAAGCCAGGATTCAGATGATGGGACTGAGTAGTTTAGTAAGCTCTTTCCCAATCTCACAATGCTCTAGGCTGGGTTAAGAGGACTGCGAGCACACGAGAGACAAGACCAACGCTGTTGAGCAACTAAGAGAAGGCGATTCTGCAAGGAACAGAACAGAAAAGTAATCACTTGGTGATTTACATGCGCAACTCGGTTTTGTGAACTTGAGGCGGTCGGAACCGGAGAGCAAGTTAAGCTTCTTCATTAGCATAACTAACATGTACTGTGGTCATCTAATCTAGTGTTAGATCATGGATTTCTCCCTCAAGAAATCAAGGAGTACGGAACTAAAGGGAAGGAATAATTATGGCATGGAATCACCATTTATGCATTCCATCGATGCAGACTGAACCACTAAACCTGCTCTAGGATGAAACCACATAGATCTATAAGAGGAATTATAAAGCGAAACTGCTGTTGCTAGCTTGAAGAAAAGGTACCGGCACATGTTGGCTAACTCGCTCGGTAGGTCAAGAAATTTTCAGTTGTGCTTGTAGACAAATCAATCTTTGTTTCTAACCGAGTCATACTCCTTGCTCGAGTCTCCTTATTCATCTGGTTCCTGTTGATTACTTACCGGCTTTGCTTATCCGAGCTCAGAGTTATTTAGGATGCGTTTGATAACATTTCTTTTTCGAAAATAATTTCTTCTCAAAAATAATTTTTTTTTCTATTTTTATTCCTTTGAACAGTTTCTTAGTAAAAGACCATGTTTAATAACTACACAAAATTTTTAATTTTAGAATTGAAAAAAAAAATAAGAATACATTTGGTACGACTTACAAATTTTTTTGACATGATTTTTAAAATTTTTTAATGTCTTTTTAGATTTTTCTTTTTTTTCTTTTTTTTTCCTTTCTTCTTTCTCTTGTATCCGGCGGCGACCGGCCACCAACAGCAGTGGACGGGTGGGCAGTGGGCAGCGACCAACTGCGGCAACTAGTTAGAAGAGGAAGAAAAATGGCTTATTCCAAAAATTATTTTTGGGAACAAAAACAACTTTTTTTTTTTTTTCTTATTTCTATTCCAAATATATTCACCGGCTACTTTTTTATTATGAGGAATAGAATAACTTGTTAATGCTACTAAATAGATTTATATTCTTTTTTATTTTATTTTTTATTTTATTTCAAGAAATAAAAGAATATAAATTAATACGAAGTTGCCAAGCAAAACCTTTATCAAGAGGACTCCTTTGTCACGAAACAAAGATGCGTAGATAACTTCTTTTGACTATCAAATCAAAAGGGCAATTTCGATCCTGTCTTCATTTACGTAGGATGCAAAGTCGGTACTTTCGCAGCTTTCCATGAATATCTCCTAAACTAATCGTTGCATTCCAGCTTGCTTTAGCTGATTTTTCTTAAGAGAATTCTGGAGGTGCCGTGGCAGTCCTCACGCAAGCTGGCAAGTTGCTTGATAACTTGTCCATAGATTTTTCTTTGGAAAAATACGGAAGTAACAACTTCTAGAAACATACAGGAATAGGAGAGAGGCGGTGCTTCTCAAAATACTTCCCCTTGCTGATTAATCTCTCTTAGCGCAAACCTTGCAAGCATACCAAATCGCTTTTCGTCAACAATCCTATCATCTTCTTCCTTTAACGTCTGCTACTCCTTGTTGGCTTCAACCACTTCCAGTGCTAGCTGCTGTACTGCACGATAAGAATTGATTTAACACTATCTGCTTCAATTGCCTCTGTGGCTGCGACTTTCCACGAGGCTCTGTGAAGCTCGTATTTTGGCCACGCCTCTTTTTCCTTCATCTCAATCTCCATACTCATGTGGTTAAGCCTCTTATTCTTGATTTTCATTTCGTGTTTTAGTTGATCTAATTCCATCTGTAGGCTGTCACAACCAAATTTTCGTGGGTAAACTACTTAAAATTTGGTTAATGGATTGTTAAGCCTAGACTCAACTCGACCCCTCCCAAGCCCATACCAATTCGCGACTTAAATTCAAATTTTTTAACATATAAATGGATTTTTCTAGGAGTTGCCACTAATCAATTTACGGTAGGTCAATTAGATACGTAAGTAAAATAATAGGAGAATTATTTTACTCCTACGAACTAGAGACTTTGAGTACGGGGACTTTGTTACACTAGATTTCTCTAATGCCCTTTCGGTACCATTTCTTTTATTTTCAAAAATATTTTTGCAGGCAGCTTGAATTAATTTTAATTCACTTCCCTAACATGTAAAGTGAGGTGCGCAAACCACTAATTTAATACTCAAGTAAAGCAATAAATAAATTGCAGGACTTACCTCATAGCAACGAAAGCATCTGTGTTGTTAAATCAGAATTCACATCAACAATCCTAGATATGATTTCTAATTAACATGCAATCACTCAATTTTTATTTTCACTTTATTTAATGAGAATTATGCAATGCATGCTACTAATCTAACAGGAAATGATACAACATGGAAATAATGACATAAACTATATGACATAAATAAGTATGCAATCTATCCTAAAGCATGAGATGAATTTATTCTTAAAAAAAATGATTTTTTTCTATTTTTCATGAGATTCGAAATTAAAGAAATGCAACCCTTAAATATGCAATCTAAATTAACCAAATGACATAATTCTAATGACAAGTAATTTCTAACTAAATGAATCTAGCAATAATCACTAGATGACAGGCATTTCATGAACCTAATCTTATATGACATGCGCGTGATTTTTTTTGTATTTTTTTTATGAAAATCACTAAAAATTGTTATCTATTCTAAATGCCTTCTAAACATGCGTTTTAAAAAAACTAACCTATCATGCAATCAATCATAATCTACATGATGCAAATGCAATTTTTTTTGTTTTCGGGATAAATAGAACAATTAAGAGATAAACATCAAACCATCCATGATCATCCAAAACATTATCCATCACTCAATTTGAAATTCAAACTCGATTATCTCGCTAATAAAATCAATAAATCGATCTTAAATCTTAAAGATCAAGATATCAATTTTACTCCCGCGTGAATAATTATTCCATCTAAAGTCTTATAGATGGAATAAAAATTCGTGCGGTTGCAAATTGGATGCTATAGATCAAGAATTTCAATCAAGCATTGGGAACTAATTCAAACAAAGAAATAAAACATCAAAACTAAAATAAGATGAAGTAAATTTACCTAAATAAATTAAATCTACTTAAAAATAAACCTATCAAATAAAATAAAACAAATTTCTACCTAAATTTGGATTTTTTCCAAAAATCCAATCGGTAGAATGGACTGACGATGGAGGCTTGGCACTGCACAGCTCAAAGGCAGCGGCTGTGTTGGTATTAGCACCTCATAGGAGATGCTTACGTCAGGGCTCCACAGGCAACACGGCAACGTCGGACTTTGTGGCTCAGGACAACGGGGACGCCATGGGATAGTGACTCAGTCACGGAGGAGCAACAACGATGATCGTCAACAATCCACGGTGCAAAGATGGTGATTCGTGGATCTTGGCTCTAGATCAAATCGTGGTGATGGATCCGGCACGGATGACAGCGTCTTAGTTGCGACACCGACCTGATTTGAACCTGCAAGGTTGCTGCAGAGATGCCCTGACGGTGGAAAATCTCCGATGGTAATTGAAGCAATAGCAGTAGAATCGTTGCAACCGAGGACTTATTCGTGAATTTCCTCAAGAGAAAAAAGAGAAGAGTGGGATGGAGTATGGGCGTGAACTCCACAATTTGACTTTGAAGACTTCTTATGCAATGGGACGTTCGGACTCTCCAAGTGCAAGTCTCCTCCTTCAAGATTTCTCCTTCATGTGCAGAACGTCCGCTCTCTCTCTCCTTCCCTCTCAAAAAGTGTCATCTCCTTTTTTCAGAATTGTGCGCCGTATGTATCGATTGTGTGGCCATCTTTCCGAAACCCTACACGAGTAACCTTTTTATAGGCAAAAAGTAAGGATTTTAATTTTCTTTTCAAATTCTTTTCCACACGTAATATCACTTTTTATTTTCCACACCTCTTCTTGATTTCCTTTGCAAAAAATGAATATTCTAAAATTGCTTTATTCTAAAATTGATTTCCCCAGCAGGGTTGCTAAGCTATCACAACCAAATATTTGGTTGCACCACCTAAAATTAGGCTAATAGATTGCTAAAACTAAACTTAACTCAGGCTCTCCCAAGCTCATACCAATTCACGACTTAGATTCAAATATCTAGCATACAAAAGGAAGTCGCTAATAAATCGGTTTACAGGTAGATCGATTAGACACTAAGTAAAATAAATGGAGAATTATTTTACTTCTATGAGATACGGAGACTTGATTACGTTAGATTTTTTTAACGCCCTTTTGGTACCTTTCTCTTTTTATTTCAAAAAAATGTTTTGCAATCAGCTTGAATTAATTTTAATTCACTTCCCTAACATGTGAGGTGATTATACGGGTGCACAAACCATCAATTTAACACCCAAAAAGCAAATTAAAAAAAAAAAAAAAAAAATGCAGGACTTACCTCATAACAACGAAAGTATCTCAAGCGTCGTTAGATCGTAATGCATATCAACAGTCCTAGATATGATTTTTAATTAACACGCAATCGCTCAATTTTTGTTTTCACTTTATTTAATGAGAATCTAATCTATATGCAATGCAATGCTAATAATTTAACATAAAATGATATGGCATGGCAATATGACCTAAACTATATGACATAAATAAATGTAGTATATCCTAAAATGGAATTGATTTATTCTAAAACAATCTTTTTTGGATTTTCCATGAAATTTGAAATTAAAGAGTGCATTTTATGAACCTAAATCTATATGACATGTGCATGATTTTTGTTGGTATTTTTTATGAAAACTCGTAATTAAAATCACTAAAAAATAAAAATCTAACTAAAGTGAAAACTAAAGTGAAATATTATCTATTCTAAATGCCTTCTAAACATGTGTTTTTAAAAAAAATAACTAACCTATCAAAAATGTTATCCACCGTTCGAATTGAAATTCTAATCTACATTAAATGCAAATGCAATTTTTTTTGTATTTTAGAGATAAACAGAACAATTAAAAGGTAAACACTAAATCATCCATGGTTATCAAAAATGTTATTCACCGTTCAAATTGAAATTCAAACTTGATTATTTCGCTAATAAAATCGATAAATTGATCTTAAGTCTTAAAGATCAAGATATCAAAATTACTCCCATGAATAATTATTCCATCTAAAGTCTTATAGATAGAATAAAAATTGCGTTATCGGAATTGAATGCTACATCAAGGTTTCAATCATGCATTGTAAGATATTTCAAACAAATAGATAAAATATCAAAAACTAAAACAAGATAAAACAAATCTACCTAAAAATAAAATAAATCTCTACCTAAATTGAATTTTTTTTCCAAAAATCCGAACGGTGAGGTGGATTGCGATGGAAGCTCAGCGCGGCTAAGGACGGGGCAAGGGCAGCGGCTGTGATGGTGACTCGGTGTGGCTCGACAAGGCCGCGACAAGTTCGATGGTCTATGGTACGGGACACCAAGAAACCTGCAAAGCTATCGAAAGCATAGATAATCCGTCGGGAGGCTTGCCGGTGTCACTGAGTCATCGTCGGTGCTGAGAACCGGTCACGGTATTGAGACCAGAATGGTGAGGCTGAGCAATATCGTTGATGCAGCAAGACCGGCGAGCATCACCAATGTTGGGCTGGGACTAATCTGGGCTGAAGAACCTGTAGTCGTGCCCGCACGCTACCCAGATCGTCTTGAAGCACTCAGGGACTGCCAGCGAAAACAGGTTTGCAATGGGGGTGACGGTGAAGCACTTGGCGTGGCCGAGCAACGAGAGCAGCAAATTAATTGATGTCGGGGCGCCCTTCACGGACACGATACCAGCACCGGAAAGAGCTGCAGGCGCACGTGAAGATCACTGACGTAGATGGAGTCCCCCATTGCTCTACCGAAGGTAAGAGGGCAGAGCTTTTCCTCACGATCCACCCTTTCCTCTCGATTTCTCACGCGCGTTTATCAATTTTGTCGTGTACGTCGCCCTCTGCCAAGTGTTCCCCAATAGAAGACTCCCCCTTCGTTGACTTTTAAACACCAAAAAGAACCCACGAAAATTCAACAGAAAGAAAACCCCTCACCATTTCTTCTCTCTCGCACGATTTTTCTCTTAATGTGCCCTTTCTCAATTGTGGATCATGGCCGGTCCCCTCTCGATTTCTTCTCTCTCTGTGGCCGTATGTTCAATAAATCAATTTTATGTACAACTTGGTCTTTCTTCTCATTGGGCTTCTTCTCCACACTTTCTCCTCTATCCTTCCACCTCAGGATGTAAGGTGGAGATGGTCTCTTTTTCTCAGAAAAACAGTTCTTTTATTTTATTTTTTCCTTCAGGTGTTCCTTATCTCTCCTAATATGATCGATTGGGAATGTCTTATTGGGCTTGAATTTCTCAAACTTCCTGCATTTTCTTGAACTTACACCAGTACTTCTTGAGCTCTCTCTATCTTGCCTTGAGCTCATTGTCTTTCTGCCTCAGCATTTTGGCCCTCTTCTTCAATATCTCTTCCATCTTTGCCCTCTCAACTCTCAGCTTCTTCATCATCCTCCTACATCTCTTGCAGTTCCTCTTCACAACTACTTGCCATTAGCTTCTTCGAGTTTCCTCGGCTTGCCTTCTCCGAGGATGTGACAAAAGTTGTTGCATTATCTGATTTCGTAATAGAGGAAGCTACAAGATCTTCTTGTTTCTCTGTAGCAGAGGCCACTTGGAAATCTCACTCGTCCATGCTGTTGTTCTCCTTAATGGTAAAAGTTGCAGCATTTCCTTCTACCCACCTGAACCAACAAACTCCGGTAAATAACTCGTTTCCTATGGTTTTTGGGAGTAAACACTAGTTGAAAACCTCTACGTTACTTTCTTCACTACTCAATAACATCGACCACTTGATCCTTTACAAGCGACGGAAAGTCGGTCCCAGCTTTCCACCCTATCTAATAGAAATATCTCCTAAACTAATCATTACATTGCAACGCTGATTTTCTTTTTAAGAGAATTCTGAAGGTGGCGTAATAGTCTTCACAGAAGTTGGCAAATTGCTTGAATAACTTTTATTGATTTTTCTTTGGAAAAATCTGGAGGTGACAACTTGTAGAAACATCTGGGAATAGGAGGGAGAGAGCCCCATTTTATTGATGACATTTGCAAGAACATAGTGTACATATTGTTTATCAGTACGCAGGACAGAACACACAACCTCCAGTCATATTCAATCTCCGCCCACAATTTGTTAACGGTGTTTGAGATCTCCTCTAATCAAGACGGACTGTGACGTTGCACTGGGCTTCGGCATGTCCACGTAGATATTCTCAAACTTCATGTAGCCCCGCGCGAACCGGAACTTCCCAGTCCCCGCAACCACGAGTGCTCACTGCTGCCTTCCTCAAGCTTGCTTGCCCGTGCCCTGGATATGCAGGGTGCTCCCGTTGTAGGCTCGGTTGGTGAACACGATAGAGAACATGGCTTGATTCTATAATGGGTCACTAGCCAATTAAAGAGAAAACTGGATTCCAGGGATAGTATTTCGACTTCCAAATCCAAGACCAATCATCCGGCAGAACCTTCATCAGGCTTGTTGCTGGTCACAAGATCATAGGCATCAGTAGTGCTAAATTCCCCATTTTGTGAGAATTTCCAAGCAGTGAGGTCCTCCGAACTCGAACCGCGAGCAATAAGAATGGCGTGAATGCATTGGATAAGTTCATCGTCAAAATCTTGGAGATTTAACAGGTCCCAAGCACCCGGGCTAAGCTAAAAGTTGTTAACAGCCATTTCCTCTTCTGCAAGATACTTCGTGAGCCCAAGACTTATTTCCCGATTAGGACTCATTTGCCGTGAAACAAAAACGTTTACACAACTTTATTTTACCATCGGGTCAAATGGTATTTTTGACTCCATCTTTCATCTTTACTTTCAATTTGTCAAACATGTTCGAAATCTCCTCAAATCAATGACGGACCGTGACATTGCACTGGACAATAACCAAGTAAGCCCGCGACATGTCGACAGGGATAGTCTCCACCATTACGTAGCCCCACATGAACCGGAACTTCCCGGTCCCGGCTGCCACCAAGTACTCTTCGACCCCCCCGGACTGCTTGCCTGTGCCATGGATCTCCAGGGTGCTCCCACTGTAGGCTCGATTGGGAACAGATCCACAATGTGATGTGAGCATTTGACCCGTCCAGCGACGAGGTTGTGTACATGCCTTGTGCCCGCCTGACCATGGCCCAGCCCGGGTCAGGCGTCTCAGCCATGGGGTCATCGGTGAGGAGTATGGTCCTGAAATTGGCCATTTCAGGAAGTATCCTATGGGACCATGAAGTATTTCCATTGATAAAATAAATTTGCCAATACTAGTGACCACCATCCGTCACCGCACCCTCGCCGCCCTTTCCGGCAACGGTGGGCAGCAGCAGCGAGGGTCTACCTTCACCCGCTCTAGCCTTCATCCTTTTTCTAAAAAAACAAATTATATATTTTTGAGCCTACTTAAATAATATTTAAATTAAAAAATTTCAGATTCGCCATCAGTAGCCTTCATCTTAAAAAAATTGTATATTTTTAAATCTATTTAAATAATATTTTAGAGTCTTGTCCTTCATGTTTTAGCCATGTTGACGTCATGTGGGAGAGAAAATAATTATTAAAAAAAAAAAAAAGCAACGTCTACATTTTTTAGTAGACAAGTTGAGCGAAGTTATTATAATAATTTGATCACATCAATTTAATAAGTTTTAGGATTTGATTATATTTTTTGAAAATTTTAGACTTCGATCATACTTCCTTGATAAATTTTATGACTTGCAATACATTTATCCCAAAAGAAATGCCACTGGACGAAAATTTTGCTGCTTTGTGGCATGTTTTAACTCAACTTGGAGATTCTCTTTGCTGTCCTTAGGCACACAAACTTGTATTAATCTCCCTTGCATCGAATAAATAAAGCAACTGCTAACCTACTTGAGTCGTTAGGACCAAGATTGTCAAGAGTTATGGCATAAGATCACGAGTTATGCATCCATTGATGCCAGACTAAACCACTAAACCTACCCCGGTATGAAATCACAAAGATCCATAAAGAGTAATTATCAAGCAAAGCTGCTGATACTAGCTTGAAGAAGAAGTGCCGGCATATACTACCGGCGGCCAGTTCACTCAGTAGGTCGGGATATTTTTTTAATTTTCTTGTGCCTGCAAACATATCTATCTTTGTTTCTAACCGAGTCATACTCCTTGTTTGAGTCTCTCATTCGCTTGGTTCTTTCTTGGGCCCGTTTGGTTCGGTTTTTGGAGAATGTATTTGTAAAAATACAAATACCTTTGAGTGAATGGGATTTTCGAAATGCAAATATTGTTTGCTAAAATTTACATTGAGAAATAACTTTAACCAAAATACCGTTTGATAAATTTGCATTTGTAAAAGGCTTTATTTAATTAAAAAAACAAAATAACTATTTGTATTTTATTTTATTTTTGAAGTCCGGCCACCAACCGCCAGATCTAGCGGCTGGACCGCCGAATTTGACAACCGAATGGCCGAATCTGGCCCCCAGACGGTCGCCGGGGTTGGGTGACCCCAAGCAACGACCGCCTAGGTTGCGCAAGCCTAGGTGGCCGTCACCTAGGTCACGCGAGCCCAAGCGGCCGTCGCCTGGGTTCGCGCAATTCAAGCCATCGGGCGCTTAGGTCACGCAACCCGGGCGTCGCCTAAGGTCTAGTGACGGTTGCCGAGGTCGGGCGACCTCGGGCGGCGGTCGCGCGCATCGCTGGCACGCACAACCCCTTGGCCGGGGTTCGTCGGCCTCCAATCAGCCTTCTCCACCAAAGAGATGAACAGTACAACTTGCATTCCGAAAATGCAAGTTCCCATTGACCTCTACCCCTCCATTCCCCCAAAGGCCTTTGAAGCCCCTTGAAGATGCTACTGCATCTTCCCAAAGTCCTCAAAAAATTGAACCAAACACCACTTACATTTGGCCAAACCCCTTTAGAGCCCCAAATTGCATTTCAAACAAGATTGAGGAGATAATTGCAATAAAACATAGCTTACCAGCTTCGCTTCTTTGAATTATACAAGACAGAATGGATCGCAGGCAATTGAGAATCCCATCTGCTGCCATGCTATAGCGATTAGAAATATAAGGAATGATCAGAGTAAGTACCTAGTACAACCCTGATTTCCGTCCTAAACCAACAAGTTTACAAAACTCATCGCAAGGTCTTGTTCTTCTCTTTGTACAGACAGATTCAACACGACAGCCATGCAGTCTTCCCTGTCGAAAACTATTTCTCTATTAGAAAACACTCATCAAACAAGATCAAGAAATCGCCTGCTCCAACAAAACCCTTTGTTAGGTGTTCTTCTTGCCATCAGAATTGGACAAGGAGAGATCAATAGACTCCAACTGACTTCGAAGGCTTTGGTTGTCTGCAAGCAGGCGGTCATACTCTAGGAGTAAGCCCTCGGATTGTTTCTTCAGAGCCTCGGCTTCAGCTTCAGCTGTCTTGGCTTCTTTGTCTTTGGTCTCGTATTCATTTTCCAGCTTATTCAGTTTTGTCCTCAGAGTGGCAATCTCTTCCTTCAAGCCTTTGACCTCCTCTGCACTGCCATTTTTCCCCTCGTCAATGCCTCGACTCTGTTTCTTGGCTGCCTCCATGGTCTTTCTAAGCAAACGCAGTTCTCTTATGTAATGGTGCAATCTATCAATCATCAAAGACAGAAATAGCACAAATCCTGCATGAAATAAACCGCATAGAATCAGATCCAACCCGTACCTACAACAATGATAATACAGGAGAGTTTAAGGGCGACCTTTCTTCAGATAAAGGTACCCAATGCATTAAAACTTTGGTATATGACATCCAGAATTTCAACCAAACACATCATTAGCATTTCTATGGTCTTGTAATTGTGTCTATACCCTTCTCTCTTAACTTTCTTTACCAGAGAGAAGGCTGCTGGATACTAGTCGCCTGCAAAAGAAAACAATACAAGATAATTGGACCACTACACAGGCTGATACAGAGAGCAATGCTATACTGGGCGAACCATTAGTGCATGACTGTATGGCAGTCTATAATCAGACCACAGCGACAAAACAAAGCTAATGGATCCTATGGGATTCAGACACAGGTTTCAAACGTACTAAATATAACACAAACTGAAGCAAACGCAATGAGCTGAAAACATGGGAATTAACAAGACAAACAGTCAAGCTCCAGTGAACCCATTAAGGCAAAAAAAAAAAGGAAGAAATTATCTGAAATGAGAAAATGCTTTTTGCATCAGCCAACATTATGCAAAGATCAGGCTCCCCAAGTAACAGCACCAATATAAACCCACAGATTCAATCAATAAATTCTCCGGAATAACCAGGTACTAATTTTGTCCTCTGGTACCCCAACCATCCTTTTTTCTATAGCATGATACAGATTATCAATGTCTAGGAATCAGTAACAATCCAGATCCACTGGGTCATGAAAGCCATGTATTTTAGTTCAGCAATCAAAAATCATGGGTCACTTATCCGATGCCAGCATCAGAGAACTCCAGTCCTATCCTATCCGAGATAAAATCTCCGATGCGCAAGAGCATAAACCGATCAGTTTCATCGTACAGAGCGACCGAACTAAGGCATGGGGTTTAGCATTTCAATTGCGGGATCACAACCGCAGACAGCAGCGCTTTCAACTCGCGAACTGCTAAGTCGCCAGGAAAACGCCCCACTGCAGATGCAGAAAAGGTAGTAACCCCAAAATTTTAATTTTCTAGAAGACTCGTGACGAGCCCGGCGAACCAGCGCCAATGCCTTCCAATCTAGCATCATTTCTTCCCACCCTTTTCACCGGAGACCCAAACAAGAAGAACCCTAAGAGCTAAAATCAGTCGACGTCTCAAAAAAAAAAAAAAAAAACACGCCGGCAACGATTACCATTCATCTAGCCCTAAAGAAGCCGAAAAACTCCACGCCAGCCGAGGGCGAGCTGGGAAAAAATCCCTTACCCATGAGAGAGGCCTCGAGCATGTGCTTGGACATGAGGACCTGGTCGGTGGGGTTGAGGAGGCCGGCCTCGACGGTGCGCCGCTGGATCTTCACCATGCTGTACAGGCTGGAGGCGAGCACGACCAGCAACGTGACGCCGACCGTCTTCACCATGACGGGGCCCCGGCCGCGCTTGACCCGATCCAGGGCCATGATCACCAGCTTCCGGAGAGGGGTCTTGAACAGGAGGGTCAGGATCAGCGCCATCTCGGCGGCGATCACGGTGTACAGGAGCTGTATCATCTTCTCGGGCGGAGGGGGAAAAATGGGGGGTGACCCACAACCTAGAATCGCGAGGAGAGCGGTGGGGGAAAAGAGTTTTTGCAGAAAGGGTGGCTTCGATAGGGAAAGAAAGAATTGGGATGGGATCGGTTGGTTCAACTACCGGCTTGTCTGGAGAGGACGGGGGGATTTATACGATGATGTTGTCATTTCATTTGCCCGTGGAAGGTCTCCACGTCGGTACCGATTGCTTCGCCATGCTTCGCCATGTGCGACGCGTCTCGCGTGTCCGCCGTGTTCCACCGCCCTTCATTTATGACAAATCGTGTTCCGGAGCATGACGTGAAGATCGCGTCCGACGTTTGATAAATTTTGTTTCCTGTTTTTTCTCGAAGGATTTTGTGAACCGTTTGCTTTCCGAAGTTAGAGATCACCGGGAGTAATGAGATAGAAACGTGTATCGCTCGCTTGGATGTCTGTAATTTCTTCTTCTTTTTTCGATTACTTAAATGATGTATCCGTAAAAGTTGTTCGCTTGATTATTTATTATGATAAATTATTCCGTGCGATTTTTTGAAATGATTTTGTTTTGTCTAACTTGAATTTTCTAAAAAAAATTCCGAAGTGAAAAATGAGACAATTCAAATTTTGAGTTTATCATGCGAGAAAATAGTGACAACATGAGATGTAACAACCCAACAAATTAGAAAAGCATTTAAAAGTATTGAGGTTGCAACATGTTGGAAGATATGCTTAAGAATCATTTTTTGATTATTATAATGCACAAATCAATTAGGAATTAGATTGGGATTAAGATTGATTTTACAGAATATATCATTGCCATTTATTGTAGCTTTTCTGTATTATAATTACAGAGGCTTGTACATTAGGGATATACAATGAAAATACGTTTTTTTTTCCCTTAGCCATCTATTCCCTTTTCTCGCTTCTTCTTGCTTCCTTTCACAACGTGTAACAAATGGAGCCAAATGTCAGCGGTTCGTTGGAGGGAGAGAAGGGGGTAGAGTCAAAAGCGTAGAGAGAGAGAGAGAGAGAGAGTGTGCAGAACGAGCCAGAGGGGTGGCGCGGCGGTTTGTCGGTCGGACAAGGGGCGGCGAAGAGAGAGAGAGAGAGAGCGCAAAGGAGAGAGTGAAATTTTTCTTTTGACATTTGGCCAACCTTAGTGCATTTCCAATTTGTTGCACCGACACATCTCATAGCCAATATTTTCTCGATTCGTGATGGTATATGCCTTCTCCTCATCCCCCGAGCGGGGTGGCCAAAGTGATGTCGAAGCGAGTCGAACTCGCCAAGCTGTGTATCTCTCGTAATTGAGCCAAGGCAATTCGAGTCCTTGAATCACTTGTCTTATTCGTGCACAACCCAGGAAATATTTGGGGCAAACTCATTTTTGGTGAAAACTGCTTTATTCGATCAGGTGTTCGATCTGGAAATCAGATTCATAAAGAGTGAAAGAGGGACCTTCAGCAAGCGGACAAAACATTGTTTTCCACTTCTTCGTCTGTCTATTGCCACAAGTAATTCGGAAGGTAATTTTGACCAAAATTAACCAAATTAGAGTTTCCCACGATTAAGAATGGGCATTGGACATTAAATGGGAAAGTTCCGAGAGGAAACGAGGAGCGCCCAAGCCGAGGGCTTTCCTCTTAAATAATGAGGAACCACGGTACTTGAGTTTATGGTTTTCTTCTTCTTCTTCTTTTTTAATAGATAGGAGAAAAACGACTCATTTTTTTTTATGGTTTTTGCCAATTAGATTTTTCTTGCAAGCCACGTCGGCGATACTAATAGCATGATACAAATCACTGATGGCACTAAAGTAAACGATTTCTAATCATCATATCACTCCATTGATTGGAAAACAAAAAAAGTATAGCCCTCAAATGAGTCTCATATGAGATTTATTGCGTTTATAATATCCACATCTCAATTTTTTATTACATTCACCGTAAAAAGAAAAATAATTTGCATATGATACTCCTAATACTGCGGTCACTTTTTCAATAAAAAATGTGTAGAAATTCTTTACTTTGAGAGCGGACCTAAAAAAAATCAATGCACCCAATTCTTTCAAGATTGCCATATTAATGATTTGAAAAATCTTAGATTTTAGTAAACATACTTCCGAAAAATTTTCTTGCAAATTCTCATCGTGACAACTCACTTTTAAGACTCCATTTATTTTGTGGAAAATGAATGATTTATAAAAAAAAAATTTAAAAATATTTTTTCTTTTATTTTATCCATTGTTATTTACCAATCTTGATATTAGGTCACATGAGAGTCCTTTGATACAACTTGAGTTGAGTAAAAAGAATGAGGAACCATTTGAATGCACAATGATTTTGTTATTAGTCTCCAACCCAACATTTCGAATATTATTCATCTTTAGAATCTACCGACCTTATCCGACATTAATGATTTATTCTTAGTTAGTAATAATCTTTTTCTACCTGTGAGTATCTAGGTTTTGGTGTGTAATTTGTGCCGAAATTATGTTTTTTTTTTTCTAATTTAAGGAATCTCATTAGTGGGAATTCCTCAAATCCCACAGTTAAGCGGCTTCCTTGGAAAAGTTTTGAATTTTTTTACTTTCATTTTTTCCCTCGAATTTTCTACTAATGCAAATGAGCAATATGCCGCAGTAGATTTGAAGAACCGCTAATTTTCCTTTCTTTCTCCTAATGTTGAATGGGGATCGGCTAGTTCAATGTCACAACCGATCTCATTCATGTGGGAAAACCTGTCTTCTCTATACTTGGGCTTTTACTACGTGGGGCCTTTTGTCGTGATTGCATCTTTCAGTACGTGGAGCGAGCCGTAATTTGGTGTCATTTAGATCGATTGTCCGTAGAATGAGTAAGGACATCTTTCGAGTCCGTTGTTACCTGGAGCACGGGAAATTTGATGATTTGAATGGTGTCTTGTCGATTTAAAACACGTTCGACCTTGCCTGCAGAAGACGGCAATAGCCATCCGCTGCATACAATTCACTGGGTTGGTTTGCTTCATGAATGAGGCCTCGACAATCTCTCCTTTGCGACATAAATGTCAAGCTTCTTCTTAAGTTCTTCATTCGATTCGGAGAGCACCAGGGGGAAAAATGTTACATTTCGCTGTCTGAATTGAAAGACTAGTTCTTCATGCGAAACAAGACACGCGATAACTTGTAAAAACGAAATGCATTGTGAATGTAATACAAAAAGGGAAGTCGTTATTTCATGTGGTCTTTAGATTGCGCACTTTGTTTACATCAAAGATAACATGAAAATCTCCATCGCGCCAATGCAGACCAATGGACTCCTTCACCACCGTAGCAGATAGTTTGGTTTTGGAGAGTGGCCGGGGTTTTACCTCCCTCCTCCATCTCCGCCGCCTGAGCCGCCTCCGACACCCACCCCTTTGCCGGCACCAGCCCCTACTCCAACTCAATCCCAACCCCGATTCCTACTCCGAACCCTCCACCTCTGCCGATGCCATGGCCACCTCCAAGTCCACCACCAGCACCTCCCCCTCCTCCGGCACCACCACCTAAACCTCCTCCAGCTCCACCTCCTACTCCCCGCCTGCACCAAAGCCCCCGCCGTGGCCTGCTCCTCCACCTAAACCACCACCGCCACCTCCTCCAGCTCCGCCTCCGCCTCCAACACCTCCGCCAGCACCACCTCCTACGCCGCCGCCAGCACCAAATCCACCCCATGTCCTGCTCCTCCACCAACGCCGCCACCACCTCCACCTCCTCCACCTCCACCTCCACCAGCACCTCCTCCAGTGCCTCCTGCACCGCCACCTACACCTCCTCCAGCACCAAAGCCTCCTCCATGGCCTGAACCCCCACCAACACCTCCACCTCCACCAGAACCGCCTCCTCCACCACCTCCAGCTCCAACTCCGCCTCCAGCTCCACCACCTACACCACCCCCAGCCCCAAAGCCTCCACCGTGACCGGCCCCACCACCAACACCTCCTCCACCTCCACCACCAAAACCGCCGCCACCTCCAACACCACCACCAGCACCTCCTCCAGCTCCTCCACCAACACCGCCCCCAGCTCCAAAGCCACCTCCTTTTCCAGCACCACCTCCAGCACCTCCACCTCCACCGCCACCAAAACCCCCGCCACCACCTACACCACCTCCCGCACCACCTCCAACGCCACCCCCAGCTCCAAAGCCTCCACCCTTCCCAGCTCCTCCTCCAACTCCTCCACCCCCTCCGCCACCTAAACCACCGCCACCACCTACACCACCCCTGCACCACCTCCAACACCACCCCCAGCTCCGCCTCCAAATCCTCCACCCTTACCAGCTCCTCCTCCAACTCCACCTCCCGCACCTCCTCCTCCACCAAATCCACCACCTCTTCCACCACGGCCCGGCCCACCACCAAATCTGCTGCCGCAGCGTCTCCGTCCCCATCGACAGTCATCGTCGTCGCCAAACCTGGTCTTATCAACCTTGTTGTCACTGAGAGCAAGTGCACTCAGATGGAGCATGATGCATGAAATGAGAAGAACCACGGAGAGCCATTTTCTCGAGACCCCCATGGCTTCGGACGCCAAAAGAGAGAGAGTGTGCGTAAGCGAGAGAAAGAGATATTCAGTAGCTGACTAAGCTTGCTATGGCTGGGTCATCGACGCTCGTATTTATATAGGTTTTATCCACTAGCCAGCAATTTGCCCATTGTCACTGCTTGCTCCACTCTAAACAACCAATAAATGAGTGCATGTTCATCCCTTCATGTGCCGCGTGGAACCGTTGGGCGATCGGCCCGAGCAATAAATGGATATAAAGGTCATAGTTTGACTCTCCATATGTACTCGTATAGTCATCATTCTGACTCCAGAAGCAAGTTGTTAAATTACTCTCGAGCAAGTTGTTAAATTTGGATGGTGTTTTGCATAAGATATAGCAGAAAATGAAGAACAAAAGCTAAAGAGTACTTCGCGGGTAGGTTCTTTAGTTGGATGGGAGGCTTGTTTTTACCATGATCGTGACAAGCAGGCTCAATAATAAAGTATGAAGATAAGAGGATCCATACCTTGTTTATTTCCTTATTTTAGCCATTATGGTCTTTAAAAAAATCCTCGTAATATTCATGTTAAATTCACAGACCTCCGTAAAGCACCAAAAAAAAAGAAAAGAAAAGACGCATGTGGTTTCTTCTGTTGTTCCCTGACGCTCGATCATCCAATTGGGATTTTCTCTCTCTATCATATTATTTTTCTATTTAAATGATTAGACAACATTATCAAGACATTTATTGGCATTGTACAGTTGTGATGGTGGACGACTCAATTGCTCCCGCCTAATCATTTAAGGCAGTCAACCCTAGCGGCCGACACTCAAAGATGTAGCTACTTGTCACCCTTGACGGTTGACATAATCAACTGTTAACCCAGTCATTTTTATTTCGAAAAAAGATTTCACGATAAAAAAATATAATAAAAAAATACTTTCCATAAAAACATTTTCAAGAAAAATGAATATTTTTCATTTATTTTGTGGTACAATGAAAAATGTGACCAGAAATGTTTTTGGATTTTTAGATCTCATTTAGAAAATAATTTTAAACTTATATATTACTTTGAAGTTTGTCTAACCTTTCAAATCCAAGAGTAGTTTTCAGCTTGAAAAATAAATAGATAAGAAAATAAAATCGACTTTGTAATTTCTTCTTGTCATAATATTCCAAGTAGTACGTAAACAAAACATTGGAAAGAAGTGTTTAAAAAGTCCTAAATTTTTGTATTTGTACTAATTTAGTCATAAACCTGTTTACTTTGTATTAATTCAATCATTTAGGTCGGATTTTGCTAAGCTGGCGTTGGTCGGGCCGACATGGCTTGATTGGTTACGATATGAACAATTACCGCCCCCTACATATTTGATACCTTCTCCAAAAAAGAAACTTGTAAGACCGAAACCATTCGTAATTCCAATTACTCGTCTATCCAAAAAATGAATTAGTTCAGCTAATAATATTTTAATTTTTTGAATTATTTTTCTTTTCTTTTTTTCCTTCTCCTCCTCCTTCCTCTAGCTGGTTGCCAAACCTCGACAACCGGCCATTAGCAAGCCTCGTTAGCCACCTCACCAATGGCCGCGAGGGCGGCCTCACACTGGGCGACGAGGCTCACCCTCGCCGAATCTGGGAGGGTCAAGCCTCACCCATGCCCGGCAAGGCGAGCAAGACTAGCCTAGGTGGCCTCAAGCTGGCCTAGCGCCGGGTCAAGCTGCCCAAGCCGACCTCGCCAACCCGACGTGAGGCCACCCTCATAGCCATAGGCTTGCTAGCCGTCACCTCTAGCTGGTCACTAAGGTTTGGCGAGCGACTAGAAGAAGGAGAATGAGAAGAAAAAATGAAAAAGAAAAAGAAAGAGAAAAGGAAAATAAATAAAAAAATAAAAAAAATATTATTAAAAGTTGTCAACAACCGATCGGGCCATGTCGGTCAACGGGTGCCCGATCAACAAAATTCGACCAAATTTGGCTAGAAAGGAGTAAATCAGCATCAAGTAAAAATATTTAGAACTAAATTGACACAAAAAAAAAAAAAGATTTAGAACTAAATTAGCACAAGCACAAAAGGTTTAGGACATTTTTAACACTTCTCCCCAGAACATTGCAATGTTGGTTCCAGCATGGATCACTTTATTTTCACATTATACATTAGGATAAATTGTGCCACAAAAGCGCTGCTTGAATAGCTACTTCAACAAATAATCAAAGAACAGCGAGTCTTTCGTACATATAATATTAAAAACTAACTTGTAATGTCTAATGCTTGATCAAAAGATTGTGAGTTTCTTCATTTTCCACCTTTCTGTCAATATCCACTTTCCTTCTGTCGAGCACAAAAAATGAACAGAAAGGAGAATCAAACGATCATAGCACAGGCGATGACAACAGATTCACAATGAAAAGGATCGATCGAATTTTCATAGAGTATTTTGAAATGGCGGAGGAGAGAACCTGAAACGAAACCATTAAAGGCCGTTGAAGATGAGCTTAACCTTCAACGAAAACGTTGAACGTTTGTGAAGAATAGAGAACCTTGACGAAGGTGAAAAAGCAACTAAGCCTTGGTGAAGAAAATTGAACAAAGCAAAGAAAAGTTTGTTAACAAGTTTTAGAAAATTAACTACCTCCTCGGATTAGGGAACTCATTTCCTAATTTTAAGCATGAATATTTTCTTTTTATCATAAATGATTTTTCGATACCTTATCATCTTCAGCAAATCAAACGCATGAAAGTCTGAAAAATTAATTCGCAAAAAACATTTCTGCTCAAACGAACACACCATAAGGATTATTAGAATTTCATTTTCAATCTGGAAGAGCCTATGGATTCACCCAGTAGAGTTGGCCAGACCTGTATTATATGGTTGACATAGTCTAGCAATCAACGGAAAGGATAGGATTCACGGCCTTATTTATTATCACGGCCAAAAAATAGGGTTCATTTATTATAAGATCGGTTTTTCTTTGCTCTAAGGCCACATTTGGAAAATGTTATGCAATAGCAAATTCTTCCCATGTTTCTTTCTTTACAGATTGTCATCAGGCTCATCAAAACTGTCAAGATCCAATGAACCTGCACTCAAATATTACTGCTTATGCGCCTATAAAATCTAAAACATTTCATGCCCTCTGAAAAGATAATTCAAGACAAGCAGCATTATGCTTTTTGACAAATAATTGGTAATCAATTCAAAATCTGAAGAGTTACCAAAAATAGAATATACAGCAACATGGGGATGTCCACGTAAATCAGAACGCTTTTGCTGGGGCGGTTTCACATTCGCTAAGTTCACTAAATTGCGCCTGAGAAAAAGTTTCAGAATATAAACCTGTTATCACGGATTGCTGACAAGAAAATTCAACTGTCAAGTATGGTACTCGGCATTGCTTGCCTGAAGTGAATGTCTAAGGATCACTAATGCCCGAAGAAAAGACAACAGGCTGAGACATCTGTGATTAATTGAAGTGAAAGATGACATTTTGCGTTCGTCCACTAGGACAGAACATGTGTGTCCAGCTTTTGAACGAAATTCATGGAAGAAGATAGTCTCAAACGAACCATGCATTGTCCATACTGCTATAGGGGCCGGAGTGAGCATATATATCCTTCAATGATTAAATTCGGGACTTCTGGGAGCGTCCATGACTCGTCTCTTTCATGCTATGGCCCTCGTGAAATGAAAGCATCGATTATTTAGATTTGTAACCAGGAACAGACAGAATTCAGGCTAACGATGATCAGCTTCTCCATGGAGTCCTCGAGAGTATACCTCATTATTAAGGGACATAACAGACTACCTCTAACCAGAAGGATAAAATGGACAGAAGAAAACGGACCAAACAATGAGAAGAATGCAAAAACAAATAGAAAAGCATACATCAAGAGATCATTCTGAAAAAAGGAAAATTCGATTCAGCAAGCATACTAGAAAATCTATATGGCTCAAGGGAAGCCTGCATAACATCTTGAGCAGTCACCGAGAATACTGTCAGCTCCTTCTAGTTCCTAGTGGATTGACACCTTTATGATCGATGACAAACTCAATTCGATTCACTCTTTTGTTGGGATCAAGCGTGATGACCTGCAGCCCTACCACAGAGAAGAGCATTGCTTGGAATTGGATACTCATCCCTCCAAGATTTGGCTGAAGAATAGACGCGGAAGTAGAATTGTTGTCCCAGATATTGGCGAGCCCAGTTCTCCGACCGCACATTCCACATCCCCACGTTGTCCAGAGGCATGTAAACAGCAGTCCATGAATTAGGATAGACCTGCAACCAGATCAATGAACAAAACAAACATGGAAGCCATTCTTTTTGTTTAATAAAACCGAAGTATCGGAAACAAAGTTATCAGATAAATTGTAATTCAGGCTTAGCTAACTTCCAGATGGTCAGATATCCTGGAATCAAATCTTTAAATTCCAAATAGTCCAACAAAGTATGATGATGACATAAATCAGACTTAAGAGGGAATGAGAGAAACGTAATGCCTGAATACCTGAACGGTACAGCGAGAAATCGTGTCTCTCAGATTGTAACTTAATCTACTTGCAGGTGTCCACTGCCCTCCATCCATCCTGCCCAATATCAATGCACAGCATGAAGACAAAAACTTTCAAATTCTCATATCCATGAAAAATTAAAGAGTTTATCTTCTTCTCTTTTACAATAATCCAGGGACATGGGTGCGAAGACCCACATATCCAGAGAATAGTCATTCATAAGTGCAATGGGCCTGTAAACTCACCCCACAACAAAGAAGTTATGGCCATCGATGTGCCAGGACTGCACAGTGTCTTCAGAATTCTCAAAAACAATCTCCGCATAACCTCGGAAATCAGCTGCCATGACTGAAGTCTGGAGATAAGCAGCACCGCCGGTGGGGCTATTCGGTATGCTCCCTAGTGTAAAGACTCCAGGAATGTTGAAGTAGTCAGCGAGCTTCAGAGGAGTATCGGCTGGAACAAAAGAAACGCTATTGACAGCGTATCTCTGCTTCCCATTAATAACTGAAGCAGAGTTTGCGAGTCTGATTGTCTGTGTCGTGTTGATCATTCCATAATGGTAGGAGCCTTGGGGATTAGGCCTTGGTCCACTTGCAGTTAGGTTCCGCCTAACAAGATAAATGACACAACAAACAGATAAAGGAATGGTCAGTGCTTATACGGTGAAAAAGTACAAGGAGATTTACTGCACATGACACCAGTGGTGATAAATTATGATAAGTTTAATGTTATAGTCATTGCTAGATTACCTAATGAAAACCAAAACTCAATTACCAAAGCAAGAATTCTCTGAGAATTAGTTATTTTCATATGATCAAAGTTCAAGCAAAACGGCACAATGCCAGGACACACCTCATAGACCTCGCTTGTTCAAGTGACCAGTCAATCTGCATGGTCGGCCCGCCAGGAGGGGGGCCGGAGACACTTCCAGCCGAGTTGCTATAATGGAGGATCGAGGTAGTGGTCAGCACTTCGGAGGTGAAGCGTGTGGAGACGACAATATAGTAATCTTGTGCGGGTTGATCGCAGGTGACCAGGACAGAGCAAGACTGACCCAAATGTATGTCCAGGGAATCATAAGTGTTCTGTAACGTGTGGGTCCCCTCGACTTCCACTAGAACCATCTTGTGCCCCTGGATCCTGAAGTTGATGGCAGTCGTGATCCCTACGTTCGATATTCGAAACCTGTGCGTCTTCCCTGCCAAAACAAGTTAGCATTTTGGTACGGTATGCTTCACGCATACCACTATCGGGACAGGATAATTTTTCTAGCATATCCAGAGCTCATCAAAATACCTTGATCCACTGTAAAGGTGTAACCATTTGATCCACGGCCGTTAATGAGTAGCCCATCAGGGAACGGAAGATCACTGCCACCATCCAATATTGCTCTCAAGTCCTACAAATCGAGTGAGAAAAGAAAGCGATAAGGGAAATGCGTCGCATGTATCCAGCTGCAGGTGAGACATTTGATTCCAAAATTTATAATCTATTTCAACGGCAGGAGCTTATGACGATTGTATGTTTTAAGCAACTCACGGAGTGGTTTTTGTGAACCAATCGCCAGCAAGGATAGTGAAGTCGTTGGCAGGAGGTGGAAAAGGCACAGGAATCACTGATCGGCTAAGAATTTTGAAGCCGCCGAAGCCTCCTGCGGCCTTGTGAAAAGCGAGGGAAGGAAAGTAGAAATAACTACCGATCTGATCCTTCACTTGAAGGATGTAAGTGAAGTTCTGCCCTGGTGGGATCGGGCAGTTTGTGCCATAAACTCCATCCTGCCACGAGTTTCTTTTCTGCTGCACACCATTCCTGAATATAAAATAGATGAGTGACGACTTGAATAATGTTGTTATGCCAAATGATCACTTGTGCCAGGTGACATATATCTTTAAGTTCCATGTTCAAGCTTTTACTCTCAGGGCTTCTGTTAGTAACACGAATTTCCCGAACTCATCAGACTTATTCTGCCATCATAGGAGTTAATTGCCAGTTCTTTCGATACGGTTATCAAAGTGGAAAGTCACTTGGTTGGAATTGTCTTGTGATCCTAACTAGTTCTGCCGAGACTAATTTGTTTACAGACATATTGAAGAAGGAAATTGCTCAATAGTTTGAGTGAACACGTGACTCGGCACATTAAACATTCACAGCACATCATCAGGCATTAACATTCTCGGACAGAAGCAACAACAAGGACTTCTTCTGAATAAAAGAAGCCAGTAATTTTGGATATGAAATTCAGGATATAACATCCGAAAGGGGATAAAAGATCTCTTAAGCACTGTGAGAAAAACTTTTAGATGCTCAGTTTTCTGATGAGGTGATGGATCTGACCGACAGATCCATCTCCAGAGAAATGATCCTTTGAAAAAATGCTTGTCCATAATTTTTCCCTGTCCATCTCTAGTTCAGAGTCTGTGTATTGAAGAGAACTATTCTGAGAAATGCTCAACTCTCAGGATATGACTTTATGGTTAAGCGACTTCAGTCAAGGACTAGTTCAAGTAATTGGTCCCAGGATTTGAATGTTGGCCCTGTCTGACACCGGACGAAAATTAACAAAAGTCTGCATACAAGCCGACACAGACATGATGAAACCTGAGAAGGTATTGCGTAGATTGACTCTTAATATGTCAAAAAAATTGTAAGACTGATGCATACCACTGAACTGAAGAAAAGGAAATTATAGAGCACTTGTTTTTCACGCTAAGCTGCTCATTTCAGGAGACCTGTTGGTTGGGCTGCTAAACAACGTATGCATCAAGTCTACAATGCGCAAAACATACCAAAATCCACATAAAAGTCATGAAATACACCAGACGAGTGAAGAAGAAGAAGAAACAAAGGGAGGACTGACCAGGAGAGGAGGAAAGGCTCATCCAAGGCGTTGAAGACATTGATGATCAAGTTATCATTCGTCACGGACTCGATCTGAGGCCCTGGAAATTGCCCATTTATCAATATCCCCTGCCACGTTCCGAACGAAAGAAAACAAACTCAGCTTTAACCCGTGGCCCATCAGCTTCCACCAAGAGAAGCAAAACCACTGCGCAAATGTAAAAGATACCAGTTTCAAGTGCAAGAGACCGAAAATTCGTACCTGTTGCTTTACACCAAGAGGGTATATATCGCCATAAGTGACGTTCCAGTTGTAGAAACTATACGGGTCTTCCCCATTTACGCAGCTCACTAGCAATAGAACCAGAACCGCCATCGACACCACTTCCCGGGGGCCTCTACGAGCTCCCATTTTTACTCTCCGCAAAAGCCTCCGGACGCGTCCGACGGTAGTACTTCAGCGAAGAACGGAAAGAGAAAGAACTGGGGACACGAATCTACAGAAAAATCTATTGATGGAAGAGAAGAAAGACTCTCTGTTTATCCACCCCCTGTTTTTTTTCTTCTGCTTCTTCTTTTTCCTCTTTTGCTTTGAAGCTTTGCACTTTTTTAACTTTCTTTTATTTATTCCCTTCTTAACAGCAGTGCAGAGCAGAGAAGATAGGGGGGCGTTCCGATTTTCAGAGAACGGATCTCGATCCCTCCATGAGCTGTCTAAGTCAAGCGTGTCTGAGAATCTGGAAAGGGCGGGACAGGATTCGCGCCTCCCAGTCTCGAACGAAGCGAAGCGGCGAAGTTATGTGACGTCAGAGACCACCCGAGAAACCTGAAAAACTCATTAAGTCTCGTCCTCGACCTGACCATGAATCGAATTCGTTTCCTTAGCTATATCACCACGCTCCCCCTGCTTCAGGATTCGTTTGGTGCGTCATAAATTCATCTTTTTCTTAAGAATTTTCTTGAGCTGTTACATACCCAGTTAAGAAAAATTCATACGTCATTTCAATATACTCTCTCTTGTTATGTGCAATTGGTACATTACTGTAACTTGTAATTTTCTTGGGCTTGATTTGAAATGGCGGGAACCGATGTATGATGCAGTCGAATTCTGGGGAAATGAAATGCCGACTTTTACCAAGGGTTAAATCTTGTCCGAGATCCACCGACATTTTTGGGCGGGCTGTTCTCTGTTCTCTGGCCTCGACATTCAAGTTTCGTTTTATTACAAGGTCGATGGCTGCTGTTGCAAGCAATTCATTACTCTAAAAATGACCCTGCGGCTGGTTCGGAAATCTATGTAGTCTCGAAGTGATTTACTAGATAGTTCCGTGCGACGATTAACTTTTTTTATGATTAATATAAGATATGAGTAGTACTTTATTAATTAATGATAAAGAAAAATGGGATAGCGAAAAAGGACAAAAGAGCCTCAAAAGGAGACGAGAGAATCTAGTAGGTAAAGCCCTCCGAGAGACGAAGACTTAGATGCGAAGCAATTTCTGCATGGCGTGCCGAAATCGGATGCTTAATCAGATTAATCTTATAAAATCGATCTTAGTAATTCTAACTCTAACAAAGCATATTCTTTTGACTTATGAAAACCCATTAATGTAAGGAAAAAGGCATAAATGATATCTAAATTTTGACCAAATATGCAATATAATTCATAAATTTCTAATTTGTTCAACATGGTCCATGGATTTCTAATTTATTCAGTATGATGCCTGAACTAGGGGTGTACAACTGGACCGGATCAATCCGTTTCCCGAATTAGCCCACTTGGTAAACGAGGTGGGAACAGTTCCCAAAACTCAAACCCTATTTGAACTGGTCCAGGGAACCGAGATCAACCGGACCGGTTTGGGAACCGGTTGGAAAACCGGTTTGTAAGCCACCCCCAAAAAGACCAAAACGCAAAACCCTAATCCGTTTCTACTTTCTATCTTTACCTCTCAGGGTCAGGCTCTCACGCCCACGGACCAATGCGGACTTCCCCGAGCTCGCGACCTTCGCCCGTCCGCCGATCTTGGTTCCGCTCGCCCACCGTCGCCTTCCTCCCGCGACACCCGCAACCCGTGAGATACCGACGTCACCCCCGAAATCGCGACGCCACCTCTGTCAACCAGCCGGTTCCTAGGCGCTCGCTAGCCTTGCTTCGAGCTCCCCTCCCGAAATCGCGAAGCCGACGCCACCTCTGCTGCTCTCGTCGCACCCCTCGCACTCGCACCACCGCCGCTATTCCACCGGTCATCTGAAGCTCCACTCCACTGGTTCTGCCCGCGAAGCCGCTGATCCCTGCCGAGCTTGCACTCGAGCGCCGATGCCGCCTCCGTTCGATCTCGCCATTCCACCTGCTGTCGTTGCCTCACTGACGCCCCGACCCACAGATCTTGCATCCACAAGGCCACCTTGTCACATCTTTGAGCAACCCACGGTAGCCCTCCACCAATCCTGTTCTCACCGCGCGCTATTTCCTAAGCTCCCCTGTAGCCGATCTACTGCTGTCCGAATGACGCCCCCTGCTCTGCTCGCAATCTGGCCTAGCCCCCTCGCTGACGCCCATTGAAGCCGCATCGATCCTTGCCGCCCTCACTAGCCGCAATACCAACAGCCCATCAAAGCCGTTGTTGTCCTGACCCGCGTCAACCCGACGTCGCCATGTCCCGCCGAGCCCCCTGCTGCAGCACCTCGCCTGCACTACCCTCGCCTGCAAAGCCGTTACCGCCCCTATTGTTGGGTCCTTCTCTGCAAAACAGGTTCCAATATAAACAGGGTTAACCCTGTTCCCATACCGAAAAACACAGGATGGGTCGGGAACATGGTCCAATGCAAACAGGGTCGGGTACAGGGTCCAAAAAAAGAAAACCGGTTATAACAGGGTCCACATCTAGACTCTACCCACCCCGAACCCAATCACCCCTAGCACGAACTTAATTTAATTCATAGATTATATTAAAATATTCAATGTTGCTTTTAAACTTGAATTAGATTGGATATTTTCATATAATATAAATATTGAACAAATTATTGCATATTGAAATATAATTCATGAACTATATTGAATCAATTAAAAGTTTAAGGATCGCATCATATATTTGATTAAAGCTCAGTGTAATTATCCCTTAGAATAATTAGGGTGTGTATGGTAATGTTTCTATTATCAGGAACAGTTTCTTTACAGAAATATTTTTTTCTATTTCTGTTCTCGATAACAGATTTCTAAGCATTTTAAAGCGTTTGATAATTATAAAAAATTTATGTTCCGAAAACAAAAACACATTAGGTACAATCCAAAAAAAAAAATTATGACTTAAAATTTCTTTTAATATATTAATAATTTTATTACATTTTTCTTTTTTTTTTCCTTTTTTTCTTCTCCTTCTTCTTAGCCGATTGCCCGCTTGGCCATGGCCAGCCGATGATCGTCCGGACGAGGTCACCAACCTCGGGGAGCCTCACCAACAAGGTCCCCCGAGCCTCGCCCGGCCACGGCGAGGCTTGACCTCGCCTAGCCACCGCGAGTCGGCCTCATCGTGGCCGAGCAAGGCTCGGCCTCGCTATGGGCGGGCAAGGCTCGGGGGCCTTCCCCGGCCACAAGGAGGCTCCCCCTAGCCTCGTTGGTGGCCGGTGAGCTCAGGGCAACCTCGCTAGGCCTCGTCTGGCCGATCACGACCATTGTCGGGCGATGACCAACTAGGGAAGAAGAAAGGAAGAGAAAAAAAAAAAAAAAAAAGCTTCTTTCTTGAGTTATTCCTGAATAAGAAATTACTTTTTTTCTTTCTTTCTTATTTATGTTATAAATCTATTCACGGGAGCAATTTGTTCAGAGAACAAAAAAAAAATTACAAAACGCATTTGTTTTGTTTGTGTTCTATTTCTATTCCGGGGGAATAAAAGAACAAAAATGGGTGTTCCTGGAACGTTACTAAGGCCATGTGTTGTTAAAAAGTGTTTTTCCTCGAAACAAAACTTTATGTTCTTTTGTTTCGGGGAACAAAAAAAGAATAGAAACATATTCGGTAAAATTTTTGTTCTCGGGAACAAAAAATCTATTTTTTTGTTCCGGGAACAAATTTGGAACATAAACAAGAAGTAGAAAAAGTAATTTCTTGTTCCCATGAACAATTCGAGAATTAATTTTTCTCTCTCTTCTTTTTCTTTCATTCTTCTTCCTTTTGGCCGGTGCCAGCCTCGGCCATGGCCTATGACCTCATTGGAGCGTCACCGGCCCTCGCGATGACTGACCTCCTGGGCCACCGCCCGGTCGGCATCGCCCAATGGTGGCTTAGCGAGGTCGAGCCTCGCCGGTGGCTAGGCGAGCAAGGCGAGGCAAGGCAACTGGCTTCAAAGGAGGAAGAAGGAAAAAAAGAAAAAGAAAGAAGACAAAAATATTGAAAAAATAAAAGAAATGACAAAATTATATAAGTTTACCAAACATATTTATATTATTGGAATATAAATTTTTTGTAATTACTAAATGTTCTTATATTTATATTCAGAAATTATTAAATGGGAATAGAAGTAAAAAAATATTTTTATTTAAAAATTATTTTTCAGAACAAAATGATTATCAAATGCGTCCTATACAGTCCTTTAGCATCCTATGAGAAAAACATGGGGCCCAACGATGTCATCCGGGGCTGATCCATGAGCTGAAAAAGAGGGGAGAAACTATTCACGTGCCCACGTGCATCTTTTCAGGAATCAGCCGGTGGATTCGAGACGTCTTGGCCCGGAAAAGAAAAGTGGAGCCTAGCCACGTTACGAATAAACGTCTCCTTGTCCTAAAGAAAGATTGGGCTAATGTTTTTTATAGCTTGAGCCCCAATACGACAGGCCGTTTTTCTTCTGTGTATCAAAACAGCTGTGGTTAAACAGAGTTGCCACAGTTCTTGCATTCAAGCGGGCTCGGTTTCTTATCCAAGTAAGAAGCTGGCGAGCACGCCTCTTCTGAGTCATAGAATTTGGGATTTGTTTACGCTAAAAAAAATTTGTTAAATAATCACGTAATTATAGTCAATACCATATCGATACATGATGACTAAGGATTATTGGACTGATTTTTGCGGGGTATAGGATTATGAACAACCGGACGGGTCAGTAGTTGAATAATCCCATGCCATGCTTCTTTTTGGATAGGAGATGGGTAAGTTCCGTTGAATACTAAACAAGATTGGTCTTCAAATGATGCTAATAGCTCGAACAGCTTGTGCTGGCTAGCTTTACCTCGTCACTGACGGTAGCAGGATCCGTAAGGAAGGTCCTCTAGACTTGGTCAAATCTCTCAATCACGCCTTAGGTTGTGATGTGGAGGCCCCGAGGCCTAGAGGTGGCCGGCGACCCGGCTACAAAGAAGGAGGAGGAAGAAGAGAAAGAAAATACAAAAAGAAGAAAAATATAATAAAAGTATTTAAAAATTAAAAGAAACAAAATAATTTAAGAATCCTACAAAATACATTTATACTCCGGAAATAGAAATTTTAGATGATTACTAAACGTGTTCTTTTGCTCGAAATTATTTCTAGAAATATAATCGGAAAAATCATTTCCGATCAAAAATTGTTCCCGAGAACATAATCGTTACCAAATGTGTCATTATATTTTAATGGGCTTTAGGTTGGTGAGGCCTAAATATTAAATAGCTTATATCCTTATCTTGTCAAAACCCAAGTTTGAAATTTTAATTTGATAAATTATAGAGGTGAGTATGGTCCGGGTTAAAACGATTCACCTCATAACCTTAGGACTAACCCACACAATATTGGTCCTAAATTTTTAGGACTGAGGACTAACTCAATGGGTTCGATTCTATATTAAAATCAACCTAGTACCAACTAATAATTCTTTTATTTCATTTTTTGTACTATTTGAAAAGGCAAATCTACTATTTCAAATTACATATCTATTAACAATGCAACATTGGGCAACCAAACTCTAAATACCAGTACATATTCAACAAATTTAAGATAATGCAATAATAGAAACTTCACACCTGCTAAAAGCGAGAAACCATAAAAATAATTAAGATCGCTCATAGAGATATAGGACAAAGTGGGGAAGTTGAGCAGGGTGAGTGTTGACTGGTGAGCAAAAAAGCTATTTCTTTTGAATTTTGGCAAATTGAAAACTAAGAGGACAAAAAAGATAGAATATAACAAGTTTGGAGGAGGACGTTATAGGAGCCATTTAATACTGTTGACGCCGTTTGACTTATGATTTTTTCTTTAGAATATATAAAAAATATAAAAAATATATTAGATATATAATATATATAGTTATGATTGGTCTGGGTTAGTTCGGGTTGAACTAACCCTAAACTTCCAAGACCGATAATCAACTCATACGGTACTGATCCGGGGATCTCAGGACCAAAGACCAACCCAATTTCCCTGGGAATCAAACGAGAATCAATAGGATTAAGTTAGTCTAGGGTTAGTTCAGAGTTAGCCCTGGACCAATGCTCACCCCTAATAAATTTATTAATTCCCTTGAAATAAACAAGTCAATAAGACTCAATTTATTTCGAGAAAAATGATGATTTAAAATATATTTTCCTAAAAGTGATTGTTTATATCGCTTAAAATAATTAGTTAATAAACAATATTTCCGTTGTTAACAATAATTTACTTCAAAATATTTTTCGTAGATAATAATTTTTTTTTGTTCATTCATTTATAAGTAATTATTTTTGAGAAAATTAATTTTCAAATTATTCATCTTTTGCAAAGTAAATGCATCCTAAATGATCTAGGCGTGGCTATTTATTATAGACGAAAAGATTTTCAGGTGAAAGGCCAAACCGGGTGTCGATCATCTTCTACTTGTCCCAACTGAGCAACCACGTATCTGACGTTTCCTCATCGTATTCTTTTCCTTTCTTTTTTTCATTTTTTATCAACACATTTTCAAGTCATCAAATGAGTCACATCATGAAATTGTATGAACTATATTCCAGCTGGATAAATATTCTCCCATTCAAAAGATCAATACAAAAACAATGGGGTGGGGGAAAATCCAAGAAGTAAGCAAGCAAGCATAGACACAAAAATTTAAGGAAAAATTGGAATTGATAAAATTTAATGGAATATTCACTCTCGTCGATAGCGCTGCAATTTCTAAAATCTATTTGAATTAAAAAGTTAGGCTTTCTTTTTTCTTTTTTTTTCTTGAAAGAGGACGAGGAGGTCAGAATCAAATAAAAAAGTCCTTCAAGAAGCGCAAAGTGAGAGCGACCCGACCTTGCAACGGGGGCACGAGGGATGGTCCCTTGGACCCTGAAAATTGCAACCTAACCATTTACCAGGGTTTAATGGAAAAACGCAGGAGGGGTCACTAGTATTATTATCGTCCTCTACCTACCGAAAGGCTTCATTCATGCCTTCGGCAAGAATCGTCCATCTACCTAATCCCATCGAATCACTGCCTATTTTAGACAAATGTGACTATTATTTATTATTGTTGTTATTACTATTATTACTATTACTAATACTATCATTATTATTATAAGAGATAAATCCATTAAAAGCATCAAAATTTATCACAAAAGTATAATCAAATTTTAAAAAAGTAATCGAGTCCTAAAATTATGAAAAAATATAATTAAGTAATTGTATTTTTGGAAAAATTTTAAAAATCAATCATAACAAATTTTATGATTTAATTATACCTTTTAAACGTTTTAGAGTTCCGTTCAGAATTTCAACCGTCCTTACCCCCTTATTACAGTACGGCACGCCGGTCTTGACTTTTAACTTTTAACGAGGACGCGGGCTGGCAACTTTTCTTGTTGTTGCGGCACGTGGGAAGAACCCGATCACTAGTTTTGGTCCATCTGAGATCAGTGGTGGGTCTGGACTCGTGAATCACCTAACCAAGCATAGGAGAGGATATTTTCCATTTTCGAAGAGTTCATTTTACGCACGGCGGGGATGATAAATCCATGACTAGTGAATCACCCGATCACTAGTCATGGATTTATTTCTATTTTTTTATGTAAAGATTTCGACATGTTTCTGTTGCTGCTACTGGTCGACAAGGACTACTTAATGCCTCGCCGCTACACGATAATGGAGTCCGAATCTCCCACGTCCGATTCCTTTTAAAGATTCTGCGTATTCGCTGCTTGTCCCATTTCCTTCTTCTTCCTTCCTCCTCCTCCTCCTCTCTTCTTGGATCTCCGATCTCGGCTCTCGGCGCCGCCTTGGAACTCGAAACAGCGCCGAAGCCGCCGCCATGGGCCTCCTCAGATCGGCCGCCGGCGACGCCGTCCTCACCTGCCTCTGGGTCGCCGGCGTCTCCACCCTCGGCACCCTCACCTACCTCTCCGCCACCGCCCTCTCCGTCCCGCCCCAGTCCCTCGCCGGCCTCCTCATCACCACCGCCCTCGCCGCCGCCCTCGTCCTCCTCTTCAGCGTCCTCGGCGCCCTCCTCGGCGGCGCCAGCTTCAACCCCGCCACCACCGTCGCCTTCCGGGCCGCCGGGCTCCGCCCCGACGCCTCCTCCTCGCCATGGCCGTCCGCTTCCCCGCCCAGGCCGCCGGCGCCGTGGGCGGCGCCAACGCCATCCTGCTGCTGATGCCGGCCCGGTACAAGCACATGCTGCGGGGCCCGTCGCTGAAGGTGGACCCGCACGCGGGCGCCGCCGCCGAGGGCGCGCTGACCTTCACCATCAGCCTCGCCGTCCTGGTGATATTCGTGAAGGGGCCGAGGAGCTTGCTGGTGAAGGTGTGGCTGGTGGCGATGACGACGGTGGGGATGGTGATGGTCGGGTCGAGCTACACCGGGCCGGCGATGAACCCGGCGAACGCGTACGGGTGGGCGTTCGTGAACGACCGGCACAACACGTGGGACCAATTCTACGTCTACTGGATCTGCCCCTTCGTGGGTGCGGGCCTGGCCGGGTGGGCGTTCAAGCTGCTGTTCCCTATCCAGAAACCCAAGGCAAAGAAGGCTTGAAAAGAACCAAGGAACAAAAAGTGGTTTGTCTTTCTCGTCCGATTCTTGATCTTTTGATTTCTTCACCTTGTCGTAGAATAATCGAACTCGAAGGGACCAGTCCCAGCTGCCGCCATCGACATCTGTAGTGAGCAGGTTCTGAAAGTGAAAATGAAAACCCATCTCTCTCGCGTTCGATCAGTCCGCATCTTCTGCACTTCTTGACGTTCTCGCGGGGTTTGTCGATTGGCTTTCCAATCTTTCCCTTTCGAACAGCTGTTGCTACTTGCTAGTTTGTTGTTGCATTCGATTTGGAAAGATCGCTCAGGCCGTGAGATATCGTTTTCTTGAATCGACTGGGGTCGGGATGATTGGAGATTCTTTAACGCAACTAGCTGTTCTCATCGGAAGAGCCGTGCGAAGATTCCATTACCCATCTCACCAATCAGAAACCAGGGTCCTGCCGCTCGCAAATGCCCGGCATCTCTTTTTGTTCTTTCATTATTATATTAAAAAAAAATCTTTTAAAACCCTTCTCGCAGATTCAAAACCTATATTTGGCTCTATAATCTGGAGATACTATTTGCTCTCATGCATGTCCGAAATCTTGCGCAAAAAAATGGAAATACTATATCAAGAATGCGCTAATTTGGGGACGACGAAAATGACAATCGATAATACCATGTGTAAGTAAGGAAATGTAACTTGAAATCCAATGGAAAGAGTAAGGATTTGTAATTGCAAATTTCGAAAATGATATTTGTATTTTGTCACGGAATACGAGATGATATTTTAAAGGACTTTTGACTCTTGGGTATTGCGTACAGTGACGCGGAAGGCTATTTAATATGATGCGTGAAAAAATATAGAGAACTAATCCTCTCGAAGTTAGGTGGCTCGTGCTGGCGGAATCAGACCTGGGAGTCTGAGACAACCACTTTTCACGTGAGGGTCCACCAACTCAGGTCCCTATCATGGAATTTTTATTATGTCAGACGTAAAAATCGAAATACAATTGTCAGGATTTGGACGGGCTAAGCTTAGTCCCGAGGTGCAAATTGATGGGCTTTTCTAAAACAGGCGATGCCCAACTTCGACTTCCCCTTTCCCCAAAAGCCCAACCAAAAAGCGGGATTCGTCGGGTTAAGACGGAATAGAGACAACCGATTCCGCTCGGTTTCCCACAAAACCAAGATGACGAAAGCGTAGTGATGAGGCCAAC
Organism: Eucalyptus grandis; assembly: GCF_016545825.1. NCBI lineage: Eukaryota > Viridiplantae > Streptophyta > Magnoliopsida > Myrtales > Myrtaceae > Eucalyptus > Eucalyptus grandis. The sequence continues at coordinate 35,302,157 of NC_052612.1, forward strand.
TAGGAAAGCAAGATTGTGCATAATACAGGAAGAATCGTGTAGATCTGAGGGTCCAAAAGGGTGATGTTGCTTGGAATATATTCCCTAGAGAAAGAATTGCTTGTCTCGATCAACTTTAATCATATAAAATGTACATTTCGTGGAACTCTCTTATCGTGTAAAAGAGGCGAGATCTTATCGTCATATTGATCGTATCTTTTTTCATTCACTTACTATTTTAAGAAACCCCCGATGAGTATATCAAATTGATTTGTTAATGATATTGTGTTAAAATGCAACCGGAATGAATTGAATGGGCTTATTGACGGGCTACACACACCAACTTTGACTTCGGTTTTCCCCAAAAAAGCCAAACCAAAACGTAGCATTCATTGGGGTAGGACGAAGTAGAGACAATTGATTCATTCCATTCCCCACAAAACCAAGAAGAAGAAGAAGACAACGAAGGGGTGACAATGAGGTCTACTAGAAAAACAAGATTGGGCATATTTAGACCTGTCAAAATGTGTTATATGCCCATTTATTAACTCATAAATGATTGACTGAGTTAATATATGAGTTAATTATATTCAGTAAATGGATTTAAATATAATATGATTATTAAGTGAGTCATAAATGGGTCGCAAGTGAGTTTACAACTAACTTAGATCCAATCTACTTTTATCTTCATTCTCATTTCAATTTGAATATGATTTTTCCTACATTAGATTAAAATGAAAGTATTTTATTAGTATAAGTCTGGTCGGATATTGATTATAGGTAACTAGATTTGCATTCTGAATAAACAGGTTATAGACGAGTTAATAGGTTAATTTGAATTGACTTGATTATGACTCGACTCAATCCACCTGTTTGACAGGTCTAAGCATATTACAGGATGAATCGTGTAGATCTTAGGGTCCAAGAGGGTGATTTGCTTGGAATGTATTCCCTCGGGAAAGAATTGCCTGTCTCGATCAACTTCAACCATAGATAAGGGTGCATTTCGTGGAGCTCTTTTATTGTGTGAAAAATGTGTGGTTGTAACGTCAAATCAACCGTGCCTTTTTCATTCACTCACTATGCTAAGAAACCTACGACGAGTATGTCCAATTGGTTGTCTAATGATATCGTGTTAACGAGCCACCGGCATTAACTGCGTCCTAATTGAGCCTGGCCAAGTCTTTCCACCCGGAATGGTGTCTGGCCATTGATGGTCGTCCCTAACGCTTCAGTCCTTATCGATGGCGTTAGAAGGGAAAGCTTGTATGATGAGCATGAACTTTCCCTCTGTATAGCCCAAGAAGAGGGCAAAACAGAGGTCCATAGAGAGGCTCTCTATTGATGATCATGCCTCTCATTCTCCTTTGGACTTCCATAACATAGAAGAGTTTCTGGGAGCATGAACCGCCGTATGCAACTCTAAAGCCGAACCAAGCTATTTTCCTTTGCGTTGCGGCAGGAAAACTCATTATCGAGTGAGTGATTAACCTGAGAGTCCGTAAAGGCCGAGTGTTCAGGAGCTGCCCTTGCGACGGAGGTGTTCGCGGCTAATAATAGACAAGGAGCTAGAAGATAAGGGGAGAGAGAACCCAACCAATTCAGTATGTATTTCCTGTTATTGTGCATGAGAAGTGGTAAATACTTATGACAACTGACGACACACAAGGGAAAAAAAAGCACGATCTCGCGCTGAGAAGACCTGAGTAGGCAAACATGTTGTCGCCAGCTTGCGCTACTCGCATCGAACTCACCATAGTCTCAATAAAGTACTACAGAATGAATAACTGTCGGAACACATTTGAAGTCACGAAGGGGAACTCTTCACATGGAAGATGAGGACGACTTGTACCACAGGCATGTCGTCGAGAGAAGCAGCGCCACGGATGAACAAACGGGGTGTATCCCAATCTGTCATTCCAAGCAGCTTGGCAGCTCCTTTTTGATGCTCTATTTTATGGTGGATGTGCGACCCGGCGTATGAAAACGTTGCACGGTGAAAGAATTTCTGCCGAGTGCCATTGCACGAATCCTTTATTTCTTGTCATGGTCGAGGACGAACTCCTACAACTCCAAGCAATGCCGTGCCGTTTTAACGATCGAGTTTTCTGAGGTTCCATTCAAGTGCGAGAGAGCAGATGGAACTGCTGAAATAATAGCGTCCACAAACAAATTGTTGTTCAGAGACCTGAATCCAGTGCAGATAATGCTTCAGAATACGAAGAACTTGTCACAAATCAGACACATTTCCTGAACATCATCCTGAACATTTCCTTGGTTTTCGTCTTCAGCTTCTGTCCATCTCTCGTGGTTTTCATATTTGAATCAGGCCAATGCACGCACATTCAGAACCGATTAGCAACAACTTTACGACTCCATTCATCATCGTAGCATCTCCGAACTAGTACTCCATGCAAATGCGTCCTACCGCTTCAACACAGCTGAAACTTACTTTCTTCGAGTCCCTTGAACGACGAGAAGGGGCGGGCTGGCGACCAGTTAACCCATGATCAACAAAGCGGGACTTATCACTCGGAACTATTCAAACCTGCATCGCATTATTGGCACAATCAATCGTGAGAAAGGCCTTGCTAAAATAAAAGGACGACATGCTAGATCTACGGGGGATTTGGCAAGTTGTTCAATAGTAGCTGCAAATAAAATCAATCGCCATTATTGAGTTAAAACATGTTGGGGCCGTGCCACGGTGGCTGGAGACTAGTGGACAAAATTTGGGATAAATACTGAATCGGCAATGACGAAGCTCTGGGGCCTAGAGTAGAGATGGCCCATGCGTGGAAATCTCCATGAAAGCGTGACCATAAACAAAAGGGGATGTAAAGCCGGATCATGTACAGAGAATCTTATGGAGTTAAATTATCATGATCGAAGGTGACTTCTTATGCGTGTTGACTTGAAGAGAACGCAGCAGATTTTGATGATTGGAGCCCGCACGCCCACGGCTGATGAACCAGTCAGTCAACGTCATTGCTTTCTCAAATGTCTCAGAATTTTCTCTTGGCAGTAGCTCAAGTAAGATTGACCCAAAAAGACTTGGGAATCCAAGAGGTGAGATGCCATAAGCATCAGGAATGAAATCTTGCTGCAAATCAGCAGGTGGATTGGGAGGGAACCAAAATGTACATGGATTGGGAAATGAATACTTTCCTAGGGTTTACATAACTAAACATGCAGGCAAATTTCATAAACTTCAAGCAACGATTTAAACCGGAAAGTCTAATATAATTCTTTCTGGCGAGATTGATGAGAACAGCATATGTAAAGACCAAAATTCAAGCTCTCAACAAAAATGCATTAGTTCAAACGCATTTATGAAAAAGGGTCATCTCACAACATTCCATAAAGACTATTAAAAAAAAGAAAAAAAAGAAATCCAGTCCCTTATATCAATATTCATGTGAGCTGCCGATCCACTTCTTAAGTCGACAAAAACACATTTCTAAACATTTCTAATAGAAAAATTTCTCCTAAACAGGAATCAGCAGAAGCAAATCTTTTTTCTGAGGTTACAGAAGAAAATAAATATCACTGAAGCACGACCCTTTTGCAACGAAAGCGAGAAAAGAGGGAAAAGATGAGTATACCTTTTCTCTGCCACGAGAGGAAGATGGAGTGCGAAGAAGAGCGACGGGGAGATGCAAAGTCCAACGGCCCCAGCAGCCTGCCAGAGCAGAGTAATATGCGGGCTTAATTTATAGGGCGGCGGCGGGGCCATGAGCTGACCAGATTCATTGAACCTAGTCCAGTTCTCGAATTCAGTGTCGTGGAAAGGACCAGGAGACGACAACAGTCCCATTCCTTTAGCAGACAGACGTTTGATGGTCTCAAGAGATGCCTTTTTCTCCTCGCAGTGTCGCTACCACCGGATCGCCTTGAACCGTGAACGAATCAGGGGCTGCGAGAAGTGAAGGGACTTTCCACGTAATGCTCGCACGCGGGCGGCTGGTCCGGTACGACCGGGGTTGGAAAATTTGCGACGCGAGGTGTAGGGAATCTAGTCAATGAGCGTCCTGGCGACGCTCGTAAAATGCCCGATGAAGAAAGTTTTGCCGTTCTCGTTGTCGTGTCGTATTATGCATAATTGAATTTAACAAGTGACTTATTACGTATTTATCAAACCTTTATAGGACACCCTTTGGCTTCGCTCTTATATATAGGCATGTTTCATCACCAACATAAAAAATGTTATAAAACTAATGTTAAGTGTGGTACGATTGGTTTGCTTATATATATTCACTAACTTTGCAAAGCTTTGCTTGATTTCAGACAGGGTCATTTAGATGGTTACTTGGAGTTCATCATATCATTCTGTATATTAATTTTCTTTTGGGATAACATCATTAATGAATGGTCTCTATAATTTTGCTCAAAATTTGAAAGTATTCCTCTACTTCTTTACTTTTTCTTTTTAATGTTCAAAATGGTTCTTTCGCTTTTTATAAAGCGCGACTATTCGGATTTGCACTGTTAGGATTATTGATTTAGCTGATTGGTTACTGACGTGGACTTGATGTCATAAAAAATTGTTGATGTAGGTTTTATTTTCAAAGCAATGCCGACCCCACTTCTCCCCCCACGCGGTCCCTCTCTCTCTCTCTCTCTCTCTCGACTTGAACAGCAAGAGTTAAAAGTAGAGACCTCCGGTGACGTCATTTTACCTTTTCTTAGTTTTTATAACTTAACAGTTGTTTTCCTAGATTTTACTGTAATTTTACAAGGGTTTTTATCATAATCATGACCGCAGAAGAACATTGCTTTTGCAAGCATTTTACTTTTTAGATTAATGCTACGAAAACCCCAAACTGATATCCAAGGGACAAATTTACCCTAAATTAATTTTTTGACCATTAAAAACTCTAAACATATAAACTCGTGACAAACTTACAATCTATTAATTTTTCATTAAATTTTATGATCAAATTACTGATTTAAATAACATGTAATAGTTGACGAATATATCGATTTGATGTTTTAACTCATTCATTTATCACAAGTGTACTGGTTTAAGAATTTTCTTGATATTAAACTAATTTAATAAAAACTTTAACATAAATTTATAGAAAGTAAATTTGTCATAAATATACAACTTTAAATTTTTTGGTCAAAAATTAATTTAAAGTAAATTTGTCACATATATAATCGCTTTATATTAATACTTGGGATCTTTCTAGTTTAGAGTTTTTTATGATACAATTGCTTTATATTAATACTTGTGATCTTTATAGTGAGAATGTGCCATTTGATAATTCGATTATGGATTTTACTTTGTTTCACCCCGACAAAATAAAAGAGTAACTCCACCTCCATTCTTTACCACATCAAAATCATTGAAGGGTAGAAGATTTTTCTCAACTCTGTAGTTAATGTAGACACTATAATCCATTCAATTCCCTCGTAATGTTTCCTACTTAATCAAGACTCCAAGAAATATATGAGAGAAAATATTCTTGTATATTGCACTGGACCTCAAAAGGTCCTAGTTATAGTCTTACCATACTGATAAGGTGAATGATAAAATTATGAACTATCTAAGAGGTATGTTCTAATTTTCTTGGACAAAAAGTCAGAATTTATCATCTATAAAGGTTTGATGTATAGGAAAGTTGTCCAAAATCTATTATACTTTTACTAATTTAGTCATAAATTTTTCAATTTGTCCATTAAATTATAAAGCTTTTTTTTTTTTTTTTTTTTTTTTTTTTTCCTTTTGCTAATTGAATCTATTCGGCTAATTTTAGGCAAAAATCGCTGACGTGGACATTGGATATCCTATGTGGCACGGTTAGTGCTGACGTAAATAATTTTTACAATTATTTTTAAGTTCTATTTTTTTTCCTAACCTTGAGTTGGCCGGCCAAGGTGGTTGGCATGGCCTAGGGTTAGAAAAAAAGAAAATAATAGATAATAAAAATATAGTGAAATATTATTAAAAAAATTGTTCACGAAAACGGTCGTGCATTCACATTTGACAATTTCTAACCAAAATGGGTTGAATTGGTTCATTGGCAAAACGTAAAAAAAATTATGACTTAATTGATAAAATTAAAAGATTCCAAAATTCTGGATTTTTAGATCATTTTTCCTTGGATCTACGTCTAATTTAGGAGAGTAACATGACGACAGTCATTCATTGTTTGATAATGACAGCAACCTCATTTGTCTCCATCAATCCAAGTCGAGTAGAATTGAGAAAACAATAACTAAAACAGAATTCACGCATGTCAAGGAGAGTGTTCATACTGAGCTTGGGGACCAGCTTGCCAACCAATACCCAGCTTCTTGAATTTATATGCAATCTAAAATTCGGGTTAAGGCGTCCGACTTTAGGACTCGGATTAGCCCTCTCATGCTTGAGCTCTCTCTTATATACTTAACGAGCTATTCGGATTGCGGCTGAGGGTGGTATGCCCAAATTTTTTGTGAATTGCATGCACAAATTTTGGGAAAAGTGTCAAAAAAGTTCTAAACCTTTTGGTTTTATGCCGATTTAGTCCTAAACCTTTTTTTGGTGTCGATTTAGTCCTAAACATTTTTACGTTTTGCCAATTCAGTCTTTTTCAACCAATTTTGGCCGGATTTTGCTGACTGGACATTGGCCGACTAACGTGGCTGATCGACGCCGACGTGTCAACTTTTAATAATATTTTTAATATTTTTGAATTTTTTTCTTTTATTTATTTTTATTCTTTTTCTTTTTTTTTTTTCCTCCAGGTCGGCGAGGTCGACCTTGACCTCGCCGAGCCACCTCGACCTCACCGGCCACCTCACCGTGGCCACGAGGGCGGCTCGGGTGGCGAGGCTCGCCCTCATCGGATGGCAAGGGTCGAGCCTCGCCACCGGACTCCTCCCTGGCTTCGTTCTTTGATCCCAATCTCGCCCTAGAAATTTCCTCCCTCCTCCGCTAGTTGTCATCGTCGTCTCTAGGGTTTACGAGAGCTCGGGGGTGTCTTTAGTTGTGCGGCTCCGGCCCCGAATTTTCGCTGTTTCTCCCGCGGCGGCATTCGTCGAGGGTGGGGGTTTTGTGATTCCCGGGTTCTCCGAGGCAGCTGGCCTCGCACCAAGCTGGCGGGGCTCGCCCTCGCCGCCATGGGCAAGGCTCGACCCTTGCCGATTCGGAGGGGGCGAGCCTCGCCACCCAGCCACGAGGGCGGCCTCGCGCCAATCGGCGAGGCTCGCCCTCTCCGGATCCGGGCGAGGTCGAGCCTTGCCGCCATGGGCGAGGCTCGATCCTTGCCAGATCTGGCGAGGGCGAGCCTTGCCTGCTCGGCGTGAGGCTGCCCTCGTGGCCACTGGCGAGGTGGCCGGCGAGGTCGACCTCGACCTCACCGGCGGTCGCCTCTGGTTGGTCGCCGAGCTCCTAACTGGTTGGAGGAAGAAGATGAGAAGAAAAAGAAAAATAAAAAAGAAAAGAATAAAAATAAAAATAAAAAAGAAAAATAAAATAAAAATATTCAAAAATATTACATTAAAAGTTGTACACGTCAACCGGCCGACATCCAGTCAACAAATCCGGCCAAAATTGAACGAAAATGACTGAATTGACACAACATAGAAAGGTTTAGAACTAAATCGGTAGAAAGCCAAAAGATTTAGGATTTTTTTGACACTTTTTTCCCCCACAAATTTCCATCGGTAAGGCCGCTCGGCACCCTGAGAATGTGTAGTGCTCTACAGTGGTCAAATCTTTTGGAGAACTAGTGCTTGCACGGCTTTTTAGTTATAGTGGGCAGTGGCACCGTTGTGATTACCAATTAGATTAAAGTGATGTCTAATCTAAATTCAATGCCATCGAATGATCTCTCGACTCGGGTCAAACTTATCACTTTGTCACGCAGAGGCCTTCGATGGGTTCCGTAAAAGCTCTTTACAGAGGGTACAAAATTTCAACCTTTCTTAATACCATAAAAAGCTTCCTCAATTGATATATTTATGATAAATTTATTTTTTTTATTAATTTTTATTAAATTATACGATTAAATTGCTAAGTTGTATGATACATGGGGATTGACCAATGTATCGGTACCCTTTATTAGTCACATATATATCAATTTATGGTTTTTTCGTGATATTAATCTAATTTGATGAAAACTAATTGAGAGTAAATTTATCACAAATGTACTAACTTTGAGTTTTTAATAAATGTATTAGATTATGATTTTTCGTGGTGTTAATCCAAAAAGAAATGGCAAGAAGAAAATACGTTGCTGCAATTTTCCACAAAGTTCAGTGGCCATCACATAATCGTCCCCCGGGCCAACATAATGTACCATCTATTAATTGCTCCCGTTTTCCGAGTCTTGTGCATATAAACTAAACAGCATAAACTTGAGTAGTTAGCGATCTTACATCTATTTGCATATTCTACGATATGGACACTGTACGATGCTGTCATGTATTCCTAAGGAAAAGAGAGCACCGAGACGGCAACTTGGACTAAATTCAAAGCTCCTGATTCTGTGAACATGGCCACTGATTTTATCCCACAGAAATTGCACACTTAGAGAAAGAAAGGGGGCAGGGGAAAGAAAGAAAATGAGAGGATCTACTCATGGCCACGGAAGAAAAGGGAGCACCAAGTTTGACAGCATAACTGGAATAAATCATGTTGTCAGCTTCCTTTTCTTTTCTGACAATAGGAATTCAACTTTCGGTGGTTCTAATTTTTGCGACCTTTCGTCCTTTTCCAGTGACTTCTTTCTTTTAAAATTCTCTCCTGTCTAATCTTTCAATGGTCATCGGTTGATGTTGCGTCAGAATAATGGTAGTTCTTCCTACTGTTTCTGTTCATAACTCGAATGAGAACAAGTCCTCAAACTTAAGATGGAGCAAGACTTCGGAATATGTTCGGTCTGGCAAGACTTCAATTCTGGGAAAGTTCTGCTCCTTCTATCGGGTTACGAGATGAGAGCCAGAATGGCATCAAACATTCGAAGTCGACATCTATAAACCTTGTGTAGGACTACGAACTCATTTGGATGCCAAACCCATCCAAACACAGGAAAAGGCCCGGCATGTTAATTTCACGTCATTCCTTAGATACAACCAAGTGCAGGGGTCATGCCAATTCTGTTCTATGTCCTGCCCAACTTCACTACGAACTCATTCCATTTGCCATTGAAATTCCATTCTGTCACACCTAACATAAGTTAATATCAAATCGACTAGTATGAACTGAATTTTTTGTCATGGTCCGAGTAAGAAACTAGCCACCCACATGCACTATTATCTTCCACAGGAGGAAAGAATAGCTGGATGAGTTTTTAGTATTTACAAAGCACAGTTTACAGATTTAAAAGAAAACTTCCTCAGCAAAGCACAAAAAGGGAGCACATGAACAATGCAGACGGTGATGGCAAGGAAGCTCCAACCAACATCTAAAGCTATAACTTCATTGGTTCACTAAAAAGAAAACCTGTAACCTGTCTTGTATCTGACAAAGAATTGGTTGCCCCCGCAAATAACTGATCCACACGCATCATGCCTGCATGATCCTCAAGAAGATATCTCAAAAGCTCACATCCTGCTAAAACACAAGCCAAGCATTCAACACAATGTCGTTTCCCCATTGCTTAGCATGCATAAGTGCCGCACCAAGGTCCCAACATACCACTATCTAGCAGGCAATATCCTACAGCCCTGCATATCCTTTTGCTCCTGTAGATGGGCAGTTAACCAATGCAGAATTCCATTCTCTCACTTGGGTATATAATACTGATCCCGCCTTAGCAAATGACAAACGAATAATGCAAGCTTCCAGCTGACTCAGATTTCTAAATGGTTTGCATTCTCATCCATGATTCACGAGGATAACAGTGATAAGAAGAGGCATGGACAAGCAACTAAACACTTGTGTCCATGGGATAGCAACCAAGTACACGCAGAAAGGTCGCAAATTCCTGCATAGAGGTAGTGAACTCGTCATGGTTGCAGGTTATGCCAGCATAAATGCAGAAACCACGTATGGGTAAACAACAGTTACCAGACCAATTTTCAATCTAAGATGAATACAGCTTTCCAATAGAACTCATCAATGTCAGCATAGAGAAAATAGATTAATGCACATGGAGCAACAGTTGCTGTGATGACCAATATTTCAGTCTGGACTCTGATTCACTGATCTCTTATATTCAACAATTGAAGTGCTGATTAACCAACTGCAGTTAGACATTTTTCGATTTATTGTTGAAAGGTGCACCACCTTAATTGACCATATGTGTTCTCATTTCCTTCTCGTTTATTTATTTATTTATTTATTTTGTGCACCAAGAACTTATGAATACTAAGATATGACCAACAATCAAGCAGAAAGCATATTCTCTCAAGCTGAGAATGATGGTGACAGTACCTGCAGATGTCCGAGAGCATTTTGAGCACGGGTATCAGCCATAGAAGCCTCAAAGTCAATGTAAAAGAGGTAGTCAAAGTATCTGCCAAATTAGAGCCATCAGACCACATACATTGTTTGACTTACTACACAAAGAAGCATGCACTATACAGGGTGAGTGCAATGACAAAATATGAATATGACAATGAAGGAGTCAAACAGTATAAAGGGAAATCAGGATGCCAAAAAAATGCAACTAATAGAAAAGGCAGCACATATTAACAATGCAGAGATCTAAAAATTTTAGAGGATTTATATAGAAAATTGATGTTTCCTATGATTTTATGGATGTAATGGTCAATGAAGATGTTCCGTCAGGTCCTTTTCTGAAACGACAAGATGATTCTTTCTTTTTTGTGGCTGGAAGCCATGATCTGCAGGTTAACATGGAGAGGGCGAAGTAATCTAAAAGTTTTAGAGGATTTACATAGAAATTGGGCGTTTCCTTTATTTTATGGATGTGACTATCAATAAACATGTTCTGTTGGGTCCTTTTCTGGAACAACAAGATGACTGTTTCTTTTCTGTGGCAGGAATCCATGATATGCAGGTTAACATGGAGAGGGCGAAGGAATCTAAAGATTTTAGAGGATTTACATAGAAATTGTGCGTTTGCTCTGTTTTATGGATGTAACTATCAACAAACATGTTCTATTGTGTCCTTTCCTGGAACGACAAGATGATTGTGGAAGCCATGATCTGCAGGTTAACGTGGAGAGACTTTACTTCCCCCTTGAGAACAAAATAAATGTGGACAACTAGCAGCTGTTCCTTCCTACAAAGATTGTTTCCTTTTGACGTATCAAAAAAAAAAAAAAAAAAAAAATCGTTTGGACATTGGCTGGATGACACATTTCCAGACATATATGCTCCCAAATATCAGAACACAATTCAATTTAAACTACTCAACTTCAGAGTCCAAGACTCCCAATTTCCCTAATAAAATAATTCAAAGGGATGCAAACAAGAAGGTCTTTGAGTTTGATCAAATTATCTAATGAAAAAGGAATTTAAGAACTCACTTGGCACTTCCAGTATTGGAGTCATCAACAACTCTAAGCGGTCGCTTTCTCTGTGGCCGGCTTTCGATCTGACATTATGCATTTGATACTCAGGTAAAAGTTTATTTACCAAGTCATGCAAATCTAATATAAGCTAAAGAAAGCCTTGCAGATATACCTTAGTCAAATTTATGCCTCTCAAGGAAAATACAGCCAAGGCTTTAAATAACACACCAGGGCCTTCTTCCAAGGTGAAGACAATACTTGTCTGGGAGGAAGGGAGACCATACTAGAATTAAAAAGGGTCCACTAAAAAATCAAAACAGGTAATGCACATGTCCACTGCTGTGAAATGTCACCTTAAAAGGTTTGTCAGTCCTTGGTATAATGGGATCTCTTGCTAGCACAAGAAAGCGAGTGACATTATCAGAGTCACCCTGCAAGGTGCATAATTGTTAGGTAGTGGAATGCGGAAGAATGTGATCGCACTCATTTTGCAATAACATGTTGAAGTCATGTGAACAGGTGAAGTTAAGTCAGAAACAGGTGTGATGTCCACACATTGCTGTAGGATCCATCCGCTACTAGCCTACTGTGGCCATCAGTTCTACGATAATCTCAACTAGCATTCTTCATGTTCTCTTTCATTTAATCAAGAACATAGGTCCCAATGACAGAGAATGAAACAGTGCCCTCATTAGATGGTTCTGTGTTAGGATTTCTTCCAATTCTAGTAAAATAGAATAGTTTTTTGGTAGTTTGAGTTTTCTAATCCACCTCATTGAACCACCATTATCCCCAGTCAAGACTACAATCAGTCAGCAAAAGTTTTTCACCAATACACACAAGAAGTCTTCACCATATTAATAACTTCTATGTCAATCCTCCTCTGAAGTACTAAATATGCGAGATAAACACCAATTTTTATTTCTGTAAATAATACTTCTGCACTAATTCTGCGAAGTCTAAACCACAGGAGCAGGCCAAGAAAACATATAAAATTTTCAGAAAGCATGACACCATATTTTGTCATATCAGGGGATACAAAGGAGTGAATTAATATTCTAAATGAAAGGAAGGAGCAGTCTTAAGTTTAATGAAGTACAACACCTGGATTCTTTCTGCAAGTATATTAAGCCCATAAATATCTGCTGCCCGAGCACTTGCAACGACTCCAGCATCCCTCAGTTCATTCAATGCTACAAACTACCAAATTTCATGTCAAGAACAACTGGGTACTGTTCAGTGCAGAAGTAAAAGGCAACCCACCTTATAAATCTACAGCATACCTGAGCAGCACCAGCTGTGCTATCAACACTTTCTCGGGTAACATCTAACCTGGTCAAAGCATTATCGCTTAGAGAAAGTGCCTGCAAGAAGAGATGGATTTCGCATACATAAAGGTTCTGCCTTTAAAAATAAATCAGCCCATAATAGTCCTGTTGCTGTGTGCACATCCACCCCATGAAGACTAAATTAAGCATTGCTTTTCAGACGACCAGATAGAAATCTCACCTGTGGATGGCTTAAAACACGTTTCAACTGCTCTGCTCTAACACCTGGAAGAGCCAATAGACACAGGTTGACAGCCATCTGAACTTCCCCTACTATGTGAAGTCTGTGTCTGAGAAGTAAATCATAATTGCGGTGGAGGCTTCCGCCAGAAGAATTCTCAATGGGAAGAACAGCTTTATTAACTAACCATAGTTCAACGGCCTACAGAATAAATCAAATCAAAGTAGAAATGAGGAGGAAAGTTGATATACATTGATATGCATGATCATGGAATTGGAATTCATACACCAGGGCAAGTTTGGAAAATTGTAAAAAGGGTTATGTTAACTAGTGCCCACTAGTTAAGTATATTTTTGTTTGAAATAATTCATTTTTCAAGGCAATGACTGTGCACAACATAAGGGTAATTAGTGCATTGAAAACTATAAAATTTTCTTAATTGGTTTGTTGACAAATGCCTACGCTAGGGCAAGCTCTCACAGAGCTGAAAGTTCTGTAAGATGGTTTAAATAAATTTACATGCTTCGGCATTTTGCCTGGCAGATGAGTTCCAAGACAAGGTGGCACGTTTTCTCTTGTTATGGACTTGAAAACTACAAAAAGATGTGGTCACTTGCAGTGTTATTTCTACGTGCAAGTATCTGTATGGTAATTCTGAACCTTAAAAGCATCTTCAAACTCATCACAAGGAACAGTCTCACAGTCAGGATAGGCTTTAAGAGCAGCATCCTCACTGAATGAACCTGGTACCCCCTGCAATGTGTTTTCAGCATATATTAGATTATAGACTGCCTTAGACATGGTATTCATCCTCATTTTTCTCAACTTCATTTTCCTGTTTTCTTATGCTTTAGCCAACTGCACTGAAGCAAAAGGAAAAACTTCGCAGATGATTACCTTGAATGCTATCTGCATTTTTGACTTATTCTCTAGAGTAGGAGAGAAATCAGAAACAGTCAGTGGCCCTACATTTATTGGAGAAATAGAAATATCAAGATGAGCATGGTTAGACAAGGCAGCGTAGATCCCATCACAGTATGCATTTGATAGCAAAATGCTGTGAACCTTACACAACTTAACATGTTAAACAAATTCTGGGCAACGGGTCAAGGATAGGCCAAAGCATAGAAAATGGATAATTGCACAAATAGTCCTTGAACTTTGGCTCAATGTGCAATGTCGTCCCTGAACTTTTAATTTGTTCAATGTGGTTTGGCGCATGTTCAATCTAATCTTTGAACTATATGAAATGTTTATTATTATCGTTGAACTTAAATTAATGGAAGGACTAGATTCAATATGCACCAAAAGTTCAGGGACGACATTGCACATTCGGCCAAAGTTCAGGGATCATTTGTGTCACTTTCTCTATAGAAAATAGAAAGCCGATACAAGCTCAGGTAACAAGACCATGAAGATCACCCTGAATTGAAGGATATAAACCTATAAAAGATGCTTATAATTGGGTCCTTTCTGAGATTGCTTTGCCCCGTCACTGGAGCAGTTAAATTTAGAAGTCAATCCAGCCTATCCAAATTATCATTGCTCTCTTTAGCTGGGACTGCAACATCTTCATTGTGAAACACAAGTCCAATTACAGAAATCCATAGGTAAAACTTTCCATCAGCATTACCAGCATTTCTGCCCTCAGAAAGCTGAACTCACAATCTTTCACACAAGTCAATTCCAATGTGAGCTTCAATCTCAATGGACAGTTATGAAACTCCACTGATATAAAACAATTGCTAATGAAATAACTGTATGCAGGCAAGCTCACTCAACTCCATCACATGAGACCGTGATTAAACACCAATCAAAGTTCCACAGGCAATTCATTTCTAATCTTTTACACCAAGGTTTTCACACAAACTATTACCAACAAGTCAAAGCACAAAAAGAGAGACTTCAACACATCATGAGCAGCTTGGAACAATCACTTTGGATAAAAAAAACAAGTCAACCAAAGAAGCTTTTCTATGTTACCCACTGGGAAAAGAAGTCAAGTCCTTGTCCTTGCGCAATCTCTTGGAAACACTCGTCTCCGTCTGGTCAACGACCCTGCGCAACTCAGTGGCCGACGTCAACGAGCTCTCGTCCTCCACGGACCTGACCGCCCGCCGGACGGACAACCCAGAAAAGCCACCGAAGTGCGCCGACTTGAGCAGTCCGACCCGTTTCGGGGCGACCAGGAAATGCTCACCACGACCCTGTTGCCAAGCATCACCGGCACTCCCCAACACGACTGAATTTCGCAAGGCCGTCATCGCAAAGAATTAAGAGCTTCCCCAACAAAACAGCGCTTCGTCCTCTAGCGCATGAATTCACAGAGGAAAGGGAAGAAAACCCAGTCCGCCGCGCCTTTTCTTGCTGGAACGAGAGATTTAAAAAAGCGAATTCTTGAAACAGAGGATCTGCTGCAGAGGCTTGTGTGTCGGAAGGTGGTACGAGGATGCGGTGAGAGAGGACAAGAGCCCATGAAGCACGCGGACGTGGGGGAGCATTGCATTAGGTGGAAATGTGATGGTGCGGTGCACGTTTTCTTGGAATCGGATTAGACTTTAGATGGGTAGATAGATAGGATAGACACGCCAAGTGCGTACATCACTTTTGTCTGCAAACATTTCTCCATTAGCAAAAAGCTATGGTGTGGTGGGCTTGGTAAGAGCTTTAGGTCCTCAGAGGGAGTTGTTGTGAGAAAGTTCTTAAGCTGTTGAGGGGAATGCTTTATCGCAGTCCATACATAAAATATTGCATATATATTTTTATTTATTTATTAGCGGCTTACAATAATTATCATTTGTAATCCAACGATTATCAATCTTTTGAGAATATCTTGAGAGACGGTGTTCTTGGAAATTGTAGAAATTTTAAAATATGAGGATCATTTCTTTTTTATTAAACTAAAGGAGGAGAACCTAAAGCTTTCTGGTCATTCGCAATCATTTTTATGCAATTGAACTAAAAGATCAAACCGAATGACATCTAGGAAATATTTGTATTGGCTAGACTAGTTCCTTTTCACGGGTTATGTTACGTGCCCGATTCGACATGGGTTTTATAATGATTTTTAGCAGAGAATATGGATGTAAATTTCAAAACTGAGGGATAGGAGGTTGTTAGGTAACCTCGTGGAGATATCGAGTTTCTATTATTAATGATTTATAATATTTTTTTTTCGTTTTTTATATATTGAGAAAAACTAAGGGTGTTCTAATCATGTGAAAAGTGCTCACCAACTTTGATGGTCCATCTTATTCAATATTGATCTAAATTATTACTATCTGTTTATATTGAAAGACCTTAGTTTTGTCAAACAAATATTCTTTTTTTCTCCCGTTTGACCTTTTCGTGATGATATACCATTCGCCGTTTAAAGAAAAATCAGATAAATCATAATCGCACGTAATGACTGATGAAAAAATAAGTCAACAAATCAAATATCTGCTTTGCGGAAGTTGCCTTGAGGACAACCAAGTCAAGGTTTCCTCTCCTGCTTCTTCTTCTTCTTTTTTTCCACGACAGTGAGGAATATCCAGCATCATTTTCAAGAGAAAAAAACTATCAAAACAATCTTAAATTATTTATAATTGTGTTAATCTAGTTCTAAATCTTTTAATTGTATCAATTTGGTCAAAAACCTTTTAATGATTTTCCATTGTAACTCATCCAACCAATTTTGATTGGAAACCGTTGACGTGGACACCAGTCATCTTAAGTCATCTTACATGACACTATCAAGGCAAATGTGGACAATTTTTATAATTTTTTAAATATTTTTTCTAATTTTTTATGTCTTTTGTTCCTCTCTTTTTTTTTTTTTAAACAACTCTAGGCTACCAATGTCGCTAGTCAACCCTCGCCAACCACAAGCGAGGGCTTCGTGGCTCTCTCTACCACCAAGTGAAGGTCAACTCTCTTCTAGATCTAGGTGAGGGCTCAATGCCCTCATCAGCCCATAGTTTGAAAAAAAAAAAAAGCAAGGAAATAAAAAAAAAAAATAATATTTCAATTTTTAAAAAAATTAAAAATTATCTATGTTAGTGCTAGTTGTCCATCAGGTGTGCTGCGTAGGGACAACTAGTGTCCATATCATCAATTTCCTATTAAAATTGATTGGATGGATTATATTGACAAATCGTAAAAAATATTTAGAACTCAATTAACACAATTGAAAGATTTAAAATTGAATCGATCAATATATTATAAGTATATGGCTTCTTTTTTTTTTTTTTTTGTAATTTTCCTACATTTCCGAATTGGTGCTTAGGATAATATATGTTCATTATGTTCCAAGTAGTGAAGCCACCACCGGAAGCTAAATTGGTTATGGATCGAGATCATATCACATTTCAAATATGAATTTTCATTGTGCGAAGCCCACATGATATATAAATCGAAAAGGTCTGGGGTGTCCGATCATTGTCCTTGAGGATAAATTACACCCTCCACGAAGTACCAAAAGATGTGTAGCAGTCATCCTTCAATATTCAAAGGACTTCTTGAGTAGGGTTAAATTCAATTTTTAGGTAGAGTGGAAATACATAACATGCAAAACCATAAGAAAGCGAGGTCAAAGAGTATCTTTGTGCGAAGATCTTTGGGTGCATAGTTTTGGGCAAATCAAAAAAGGAGCAGAGCGGTCGGTATATATAGGAGAAAGACCGAGTATACAAGGACTGACTAATCTTTCTAAAAATAAATATTGCGACAGCTGGCGAAATAATTAGGCAATGACTAGTACATTAAATGAACCATGATCAGTAGAAAGTCAATAATGGTCTAAGGTCACATGTAGAGATGTTCGATCTTGATTGTAGATTGACTTTTTGAAATGCACTATACACAACCACCTCTCGCATATTTCAAAATAATTCTTAAAGAAGAGAAGGAGTCAGTTTCGCAGTAAAGTGCGACGAATCGAATCTGATGTATTTTATACTATAAACCAAATTTAGAAAAGAAAAGAAAACTGAGAAATAACTTGCAAAACCAATAGTGAAGCTTATAACTTCTATGAACCAACGACTCTTGTTTAATTTAGAGTTCTCACTAATCACGTTACACCCCCTACAATTCTTGTTATTCAACGCAGCTTTTCGAGAATAGCCCATGCACGTTTGGTTATTCAAAAGTGCTATAGGGACCCAGCAATGAATCTCGTGGGAGTAGCCCTATACACTTATATTAAGTAAATTCTTCAAGCATACAGTGCAATTAGATAGACTACCAATAAAGGATATAGAATTTATCAAGAACTTAACTCATCCTCGCCTAATATGTAGTTCAGCACCGATCAGTGGCACCATAGGAGGAGGGACTTCAGTGCATTTTTGGTGCCACGGGATCAACAAAGTAGCTTGTAATCACACAAGTGGACCTATATCGTGCAATCTCTGCTCACATGGTTGGGTTACCACCGCAATTGATATATTGAATTAGCATAAGTCCCCTTTTCCTTGATGTTCAAACATTTGCTTCCTTCCAAAGCTTTAGCCAAAGGATTGGTTAAATTTAGGGGTGTGCAAAGGAACAAAGCGCCTAGAGTGGGACCGAACTGGACCGGAACTAGCGGTTCCCATGAGGATCGATCTAGTTCCCATTTCTAATTTATTAGAACCAGTGAGTATCGGCCTGATTCCAGTTCCGGGTGTGGAACCGCCCACCCAAACTGAACCGGTACATATATAAATTAAAAAAAAGAAATCTCAACTCAATTACTTAATTATTTTGTAGTTTTTCAACCAATAAATATGTATGTGTGTGCACATATAGTATTGGATATTATTAACTAATTTTATATTTTAGGTGTGTAATAAGAATAACCCCCTACCTTTTGTTCATTCTAATAATCTATTTACTTGCTTTCTTAGTCAAAACAAAATAAACAAACAAAGATGATGGAGGGGACTGATTGGAGATGTCCATAAATGTTGGGACACTTTGTCGTCATGATATGAAATTAAAAGCAATGGCTCGTTTTAATAGCATAATTAGGTCTCTCCTTAACCATTCCCGTGATTAAATTAGGTTGACATTAAAAAAAGATAGATCAAGCAATTAATGTTTTGACTTCTGTGGAGGTTAAGAATTCTAAGTAGAGTCTAAATCTTCACATGTTTCCAATATCGAGAAATTGTGAGAAGACCGCACCATAACCTTTGGAGAGATCAAGTTTATGGCTAATGAGTATTGTCAATTTGTTCTTCCCTTAGTTTTCAATCTTTAATCAAAATCAATGGCTCGTAATTCAGTCCAAAATTTTGAGGCCGAATAAGCTTTAGTGCTCTACGTAGAAGTTCGGTTCACAGTGATATTAATTGATGAATGTAATTTTGTAGGGATTGGAGACCATATTGGAGACCAGTTCCATGGACCCACCTAGGAATTGAGTCCATGGAATTGGACCGGTCCTTAATAGGCAGCTCCCAATTCCAAGGTAGGAACAGCCCATCCAAACCATACTCACCCCTAATTAAAATTACTTTTGACTTTATATGTCAATTGATATAACGCCAAATTTTAGTAATTGTTTTATGATGTCATGTTTTCAATCAAATGTGTCCTTTCCTACAATTGTAAGTTTTTCTTTTTAGCAATGACAGCAATCGCTATACATAGACATAGAAAGCGTTGGTTTCACGTCTAATAGAATTCCCTAGTAGGAATTCCTCGGCCTCACTAGTCACTACTACCTAACTCAAGAAGTCAAAAGTACAGCTTGAACAGTTTGTCCGGTTGATTTCCAAGTGCGGCAACACGAGCAAGTGTAAGTTCATTTGTCTCATCTAAAAATATGATCCAGTTAACATTATTGTATCTTTTTAATATAGTAGGAAACCATCATACAAGAACCATAATTATTTCGTCACTCATCCAAACTAGTGAGACTCCTAGAGTATGGCAAGAATATAGCATGTACCTATGCTTCAATATCATATCACACCATCATACTATAGTCCATAAGATATAATAATCTTGATACGAGGCATCCCTAACAATGGGCGCATCACTCTAAAGAGCGGAATAGGCCATGGCTAGATCTCATGTCATATGCAGACATCCACCATGTCATAACAAGTCATTTAAGATGCATGTACCTTAAATTAAACATATAGATATGTAGGTTCATGTTCATGTTGTAAATTGAGGCAACCCAATCAAATACATTTATATTTTAGATCATATATCATTTTCATATTTCACAGCAAATATTTGGTCTCATTCTCAAAATATACATGTCCAATTCAAGCAAGGTCAATCTTGTGGAAAAGATAAGACAGCATACCAAACGACTGGTTCATCTTTAGCATGATGGAAAGGTCAAAAAATGGTAAATTTTCATCTTGAATAGTATCTTGCAGTACTATTCACCACTGTGCACCTATGACAACGAAATTTGTATGTCACTAAACTAAACTCCAAATTCAGCACTGTATAAATAATGGATTGACTCTTTCTTTTATCACTAGGAAGTTCTCTTAGATAAATCTCGAACTATGAAATACCCCGCTAACCAAATAGGCTTCTACAACATCGATTTCGTTCATTAATTACTCTAAATCTCCAAAGCTTGACGTCGTAGGCATTCAAGTAGGTTAAGGCATGAGCAAAAGCTAGGTGAGTGACCTAAGATGCAATTGCTTATGATCCACAAGCATGAGCCACAATGTAGCGGTTGCCTCGGCCTTGATAATTGTTCTCCAATCTTCACCGTCTTGATCTTCGTCAATAATATGGTTTAGTGTGCTTTTTTCTTCCACACTAGTAGTCCTGAAATAGAAACTTTTAATCTCCTTTGATGCCACGTGTTTAATTAAGAAGTTGGGGAATCGATGTTCGTAAAGTCCTGCCAAGAGAAAGTTACCCAAATTAAAAGGAGTTGGGGTGACGTCACCCCTGAGTGAGCAGACAAAATTCGTGACTAATTCGTTATCGAAAGAGGACGGATCCATCCACACCCAAATTGGCACCTTTCGTTTGTTCTTCTACGTCTCTACCTCGGTGGTTTAGGGTTTCGCTTTGCAGAAACAGTGGGAAGACTCACGGATTATAATTATACCATCACGTCAATAACTATCTTAGTTTTTAATAAAACAACTTGAGCAGATTAATAATATTTTATTTTCTCAAAAGGTTGGATCTGTGTTCAATTTTGCCTGTACAAATGTGCAGCGACGGGACCCACGGGTTGGTGGTGAGGCGGCTTTTGGGCCCTCGTCAGCCTGACGTCTCCTCGGGTATTCTCTCTTTTATATCATTTTTTTTAACAACATTATTTTGTCTAGAGAAAATTTGGGACGTAATTTTATTATCCGGGGCTCGCTCCAATGCATCGTCGCATCTCGAATTAAAATATAAGTTCCAGTAGCATTGTGAACAGGCCGGAGAAGAAAGACTCCTTTAGGGTTCTTCCAACTTCCACTCGCCTCCCTTTAGAAGAGAAAGTAAAGGCCAATGTCTTTTTTTTTTTCTTTTTTTTCTTTTTTTAATCTCTCTTTCAAATAGAGAGAGAGTTGCTCATAAATACGTCAACCCTCGAAATTATTTTGATCAACACCCCCACCTCTTCCTTATGTGGAATCTCTCTCTCTCTCTCTCTCTCTCTCTCTCTCGGTGAGGGTTAAGCTTGAGCTTGGTATAAATGGGGAGACCGACGGACGGCAGGAATGGGAACGGCAAGAGGAGATAGACAATCGAAGGTGGATAGAGAGAGATTGGGAGGGAAGAAGTGTGGCAAAAGATGAAGCGACTGAAGATGTTGGCGCGCCTCAAACTAATGGCGTGGTTAGAAATTGACTCCTCCTTCATCCCTAACCCCACCTTATTGGCTTGAGCCGCGTCAATATCTCCTTTTTTCCACACACCTCTCTCTCTCTCTCTCTCTCTCTCTCTCTCTCTCTCTCTCAAGCTAGTTCTCCTTCTATGTGATCGGTTGATTCACAGGTATGCAAATCATCTCATTTAATCATACCCTCCTGCTCAATCTCATGTCATCCATTGTTTTATCGATCCTGATGATGTGCCCAGCAAATTATACTCGCGCATGCATGCATGCCTTGTCATGAGTGATTTCTCTGATTCATTTTGCCTTTGGGTGCATCCATACTTTGTCTGCAACGCGATACAAGTGCGGTGCTCAAACTTAGGCCATAAGCCTAGTACTTATAGCAAGTTTGGGTCGATTGAAATCGTAATTTAGGCCAGAAAAATAAAGTTCCATCATCATACCTTTAATTCCTCCATGTTTAGCTAGGGTTTTCTGTTCTTGGAACCACCCCGTGTTTTTCTGTGCCACAGAGAGAGAGAGCGAGAGAGAGAGAGAGAGAGAGGTTTATGAACAACATGCCGTCAATCAATAATGAGGAGGAAAGAGGAGGGAAAGCCGGAAAAGATAGAGTAGGTGAGAAACGGGTAATGGGTCGGCCACCTCCATAACCTCATCTCCTCTTTCTAGCTTTTACCTAAATTTTTAGTTAAAAGAAAGGAAAAACAAAAACTCGTCTTCCCACTCAATCGCACGAAAAGGACCTGCCCTTTTATATAATCATCCAAATTATATGTTTAGTCTCTTTGATCTAATGCATCAGTGAGGTAGTCTCTATATTTTAGTTGAATTGGGAAACAACGAAGCCGGTTGGAATGATATTGGCCCCGTGATAAAAATACCTAGGTTCCTATAGCTAGTAATGATCAAGAGTTGAAAAATAAAATACTGTCGAAGCATCAAATTATACTAAAGTGTCATTATATAGAGATTAGTCAGTACGAACTAGGAAGTTTTTACTAACCCTTTCGGATATCTGTGAGACAAAATCAGGGAATTTGTTGTCGATCGATGATGACATTGAGACAGGTGTGAAATGCCAAGCGGCAGCAACCATTACCGCAACGTACGTGAGCTTGGGCCTACCAAACTCTGGTTTCAGTTGGGATTGCATTTATTTCTCTCCGTTCTCTTGTCTACTTACAAACAAACCCAGGCAGTTGTAGCCAGACTGATGTCCTTAGAATCAATATTACTTTTTGGTAATTGAATTGCGCCTGAGTAGATCTGTGGTTTAGTCGAATTTAAGCTGAACTTTTTAATGCAGTTTCGTAGACCAATTTACGAATTCGCTTTTATATTCCTACCCTTTTTTTGCACCAAGAGGTACCGTAGACGGAAGATTTAGATTGAGGATGATGAGATAAGATTCCAACTTGAGCCCTCTGTGTTCGCCATTGTCAAGAGTCAAAGCATTCAAATAAGGATGCATTACCAGAAAAAAGTGTTGTCTTATTGCGCTGACCAAAAAGCTTTTGAACTCGCTAGTGTGCGCTTGCTCATATTATCAAGCTTTGATTCAGTTTCTGTCCAGGAAATCGCTCGTCGTATGTTTGACTCAAGAAACGAAAGGGATAATACAGTAAGAATTTATCTGGTGTAAAAATATATCTTGCAGAAATATTCTATTGAACCCCAACCACGACAGGGAAATCTTTCAGTTGGCTGTGGTTTCCATAGTTGTCCCATCTCTTGTATATCTACCAGTGCTCTACTCGAAGTGCTGTTGAAGGAAATATGTAATTCTAATTTGGTTTTCCCTCTAGAAGATGTAGAGAGATGAGGTCTTGCTGAGGAGATCGGTGGAAGCTGATATTCAGGTGGCTGTAGCTTTTGGTTTGTCATTTTCTAGAATCATGGGTTCCCCACTTTGAAGGGAGTTTGGAGCTGACAGGAGAAGCCCTTAATTATGAGGGCAACATAATTACCATGTCCCATTATATCATATCACATCAATCCAAAACATACCGCGCCTGCCATGTTTTGACATTTCTCTTCTCTCATTTGTTACCACACAGGGTTAATTTAAAGTGGCAAACTATGGCTACCTTTATAGTACAAAATGACGGAATTCTATATCGAAAAGGTCATGTTGAGCAGAACTCTATTATTTTGTGCAAGGATCGTGATTTTTTGTTTGAGCAGGTCACTTTGAATGATTGTGGATAAGTTTCAAAAAGTTAAGTGACTCAAAAAACACCTGTGACTTTCTTTTTTTCCAAAATAGCTTGGTAATTTACCAAGTGAAATTACTAACTTTTTTCAATTGTTTACATATTACTAATTCTCATGCTAACTTACCAATTTTATTTGCATATCTTACTAACCTTTCAAATTTATAAACTCTTATTTGAAATTAGCAACTTAAAAACTTTAGACATATTGAATTACCTACTTGTTTTGGGTCACCAATTTTCATTAGAATCATTTGTCTACTTGTTTAGGGTTACCAATCTCTTAAATTTACCAACTCTTTTTAGAAAAATATCAACCATTATTAGCATGACTTCTCAACTTTTCTCCTCCGAAATTACCACATAATATTGGGTTATTAACTGTCATTTGAGTCACCTACTGATTTTTTTTTTTTTTTTATTTACCAACTGTTCTTGGCCTTTACAAGCTTTTGTTTGTCTAGCAACCTCAAATTTACCAAATCTTTTTAAAAACCCTTAAATTAAGTAATTTGCTTAACTTGGGTTACTAACTCTTCGTTGAGTTACTTACAAAAGTTATTTTTCTTTTAAAACATCTTTTCTTAGCTTTTACCAATTTTTATTTATCTCTTGTAACTATATCTAAGTTTATAAACTGCAATATGAAATTATTAATTTCGATTTAAGTCACTAATCAATTATTTTCTATAAATTTATCAACTAATTCTTCACCAACTCTCGTTGGAGTTAGTTATTGGCGTTTATTTATTTTTTTTTTTTTGGCTCACCAACTTTTCTCTTAGGTTACTTAATTGGGAAAAAAGTGATAATTCACTCAAATACATCAAGGTTCCTAATTTTATCTAATAATAAGTAAGTTCAATGTGTCGGTTAAAAAGATAGAAGTTCACAAAAGATAAGGATGATTTGTTTGCTAGAAATCAAAGAAATTTGTATTTTAATGAAATCCAAACCAGTAGGTAACTTAATATATACAAAGCAAACATTGGTAAGAGAATTTGGCAATTAAAAAAGAAAAACACACGCACATTGGTAACTATCTCAATTAAAGAATCCTAACATAAAACTAGTTTGTAACTTAATTAGATAAAAGTTGGTAATCACTCTAATTGACTTTGGTAAGCTCTAAAAAGAATTGGTAAGTTTAAAACCAAGGAAAAAGTTGGTAATCAATAAAAAATTGTCGATAAATTTAAAAGTAAAGGAAAATAAATGTTGGTAATTAACTATTTTGAAAGTTGGCAACCTAAAACTAATTAGTTAGTTAATCAGTGAAATTGGTAATCCACTCAATAAAGGTTTGTAAGTTCATGTGATAGTTGGTCCATTTAAGGCATTGTGATAAAGATATAAATAAAAGTTAGTTAGAGATGAAAGAAGCCTTTCTTTGCTAGAGATAATTTAATAAAAACTAAAAATTCAAATAAGAATTAATAACTCATGTTAGAATACTTAAATAGTAAATCACGCCTTCATCTAATAAGTTAAGTTTTTAGAATAGTTGGCAGTAGTCCTACAAAATCTCATTTGATATCAAAGCTAGAGTTTCTGAGTTCAAATCTTTTCAGGCCCCATTTGCCTCCTTAATTAAATACTTTCACGCTTAGTACTAGGCAAAAAATCAAACTAAGCATGAGGGAATATTTTATAAATCACGTCTTTATTTAACAACTTAAGCTTTTAGAATTGATAGAAAAACCTACAAAATCTCATGACTCAAGACTAGTTACTATGTTAATTAGAATAAAGTTGGTAATCGCTCCAATTAAGGTTGATAGTATAAAGAGTTGGTAAATTTAATGGCTTGACAAATAAAAATTGGTAACTACATTAAAAAGTTGGTAAATTTTCCTTAAAAAAGCATCATACTAGCGTTGGTAAGCAACTCAAATGACAATTGGTTAACCAAACTTAGTTAGTAATTGGGAGTATAGTTTGTAAGTAGTACAAATAAAAATCGATATCAAAAGTTGATCAATCACATAAAACCAAATAAAATTTTTGTGAGTAACTCAATTGAGAGTTAGTAGCCCACAATAAATTGGTAATTTTATTTGAAAAACTTGCTCAATCACTTAAAGGTAAAATTTAAGGTGTTGGCAAGAAAACAAATAAAAATTGATAAACGAACCGTCAAGAGAATTGGTAACTTCACGTAAGTGTCAATATGTGACTAGCAAGTTTCGGGAAAACTGGGTGGCCCTTAATTTATTTAATCAATAGTTTTTTTTTTATACTTATCGATTTTTTTGAAAAATATACCGATACAGGAAAGAAAAAACACTTCTTTTAGAACGGAACACTATAATCGTCCCACGATTAAAATCGGGAAATGTTAATTAGATGGTATCCTCAGGGCGCCGCATTTGTTAAGGCTCATTATTCTGCACTTGTGTTTCAATCTTTCGATTATTAGTTAGCTCAACTAAAGAATTAACTGTATACTTTTAAGTTACCCGTTGGAGTAACACTTTTTGTAATACCAGTGCTAGGAATGGATGTTCTGGTTAAGAGACACGACTTTACAAAAAGGTTTCATTGAAAGAGATGGAGAAATAATGAAGAATGTGGAAGCAAGAAAAAGTGATGCAAAAATTGTCTATGAATTTTAGCTCAATATACAATGTGATTCATAGACTTATAATTTATTTAATGTATCCTCAATTATTGGTAAATGTTCAATGTAGTCATTCCATTTTCGAAAATGACCAATTAGACAATATCTAATGACATGACTTATTATAGGCTGAAAATGATGAGTCAAAATTTTTAATTTATTCAATGTAATCCTCAATTATTGGTAATGCTCAATGTAGTCATTCCAATTTTAAAATGACAAATTAGACATTGTCTGATGACCTAACTTATTATAGGCTGAAAATGATGAGTCAAGGTGTCCATCCTTTTATTTATCCACTTTAGAAAAGAAAAAAAATAGGGTGCTAATATGTTTATCGTTAATTAATGACGCAAATTATAACGTCTTGATTTTAGATGAATGACTAACATTGATAATTCACATGACTTTTTTTTGTCCACCTTTCAAAATTAACAAAATGGAAGTCATATCAGCAAATTCCATTAACTTGGATTAATGAACGACAATAAATATTTTCATAATTGAATACTTACCAATAGTTGAGGCGCTGTATTAACAAATTAAATATCCAGAGACGACATGGCATATCGTATCAAAATATGAGAATAATTGGTGTCATTTTCCCTTAAAAGCAAACCACAAGAAAATCTGTGAATGTGTGGAGATTAGTGAAGAGACTTTGATTTAGGTGAAAGGCTAGGGTTCAGGACATATAAATGATTTAGGTGGCCAATATTCCTACTCACGGAGAAAAAGTCTTTTAGTCTTTGTTGTTCACATTTATATTCCTACTAAGCGCTGAGGTGAGAATAGCGTCATCATTTCATCACCTGTGTGTCAGATTCAACGAAATTTCCTTCTCTTTAAGCAGGTTTCGATGTGAATCGATTTCCATGTGCTTTTGTCATTTTGTCTTGATTAAATTCCACTTGTTGCCCCCGAGTTCTTGTCTTGATACCAAGGATCCTGACAAGGTCAATATCAGGAGGCCCACTCAGCTGATATGCTTGGATTTGGAAAATCTTGGCTTCCTTCATTGTTTCTTCGACCGACTCTGTTACTTCCTCGTTGGAGATGTTTTCAGCAACACCCAAGCACGACGACACACTTACCATCGAGGTAGTTGGCCTGATTAATTAGGGCTCAGGGCAAGAAACACCTTCTCTGTCTTCCGTGTTCATGAGTCATGTGCCTTTGCAGGACAAGTGTATCCCATCAGTCGTTTGTTGGCGTTTTGACGCGAAACCTTCCGAAGCTTAGGTATGTACGAATTGAATGTTTGGTAACAAGTATAGAATTCGCAAAATGACACTCAACAATGTCGTTGCCACTAATAATCCAGTTCCCACATCCTTTGTTAGGAAAAAGACAAGGGTGTATTCATTTTCAAGATAAAAACTACTGTTCAAGCCATGATTTTTTCCTCAAGTAACCTCAGGGTTGGCACAATTGATAAGGATGGTAGAAGATTCTCAGCTCAAGAGCTATAAGTCATATGTTCGAATCCTATTAATCACGTGTAGGTTATCTAGGACCAAGGTTATCTGTAAAGATCAAAAGTCAAGACTTAATCGATTCATGAGGTTTGCAAAGTATTTCATAAAACTCCAAATAATCAAATCTCCATGCAATTCTCTTGGATTACTAAAAAAAAAGTCTATTTCCTACTATAGATTTGAGATTTCTATTTTAGTCAACAATCTTCCCTTTATTTTTCCGAGGTTCTTCGGTAAAGTTGTACTTTCTTTTAAACAAACATCCATTTCGCGATCCCGATATATAAATATAGATAATGTTTTATGTGAAGACTTTGCTAAAGCTAAATATGGGCGGTATGCATGTTTATAACTCATTGAAAGTTAGACGAGTGGTTTATGAGGAGGTTGTTATGGATACAAAAGTCAATGGATCAACGTACGCATGGAATCAATTGCTGTAGTCTTTTGGTAGTTATGCTTAGAGCTAATCTAGCTGGTGAAAAGATGTTCGACGGGAAATGACTATTGAATGAAAGCAACTTGAAAGTTACAAAGACGGTGTGATCATGACATGCGGGGACAAATTCACCAGCATGTCGAGGCGCGTGTGCCCTACTTGCCAAGATTTTGTAAGTCGTCGTTGGTGCCCGTGTCATGAAAATTTGAATATGTTTACTTCTTAATAGCCCTGTTAGATTTCTTTCATTAAGAGACATCCCTTGCTAATGCGGACACATAAAAGCAAACATCTGTAGACGTCAGGAAAAGCTTTTGCGACACCAATCTGCTCAAGATGCCCCCACCAGGGATGATTATTAACCCACTTTTGAGGATAAAAGTATTTGTCTGCGAGCCAGGAGGCTTTGTGAAAGGTATTCAGCTCGGGATTGACAATGGGAAAGTACGTTTGTCCATTTTTGTTGTCGTTTCGCTTTTGGACATTCGTTGCATTTGACTTGAAGAAATCGTGTTCTTACTCAAACTTGGAGCCGAGTCGGATAAAAAAAGAAAAAGAGCGAAATGGACCCCGGGCGTTTGTAGCTTTTTAAAAAAGAATATGTCCTAACATGCTGGGCTTCGACAGGTTCAAGAGATATTGGGCTCCAGGTTCTTTATGAACAGATAACTTAGGGTACGCTGATCTTTCACTCCAGGCACATTTGCTTAAAGCAAATACCTTTAGTTGATTAACTTTTGGCGTATTTTGTGCGAAGGATCTTTCAAGTTAAAGTAATAAAGGAAAAAAACAGAAGGCATGAATCGTGACAATTGTTCACCGTCTCCGTCAGTGGAAGCAAATCTAGTGAAGCAAATCAAAGATTCGCCCCAGAATCAAAGTGTGCTTATCCATTGATATCTTCTCCACCTACCCAGCTAGCACTAAAGAATCACCACTCAACTGCAAAGCTCAGAGTACCCAAACTCCAATTTCTCCATCTTTTGATAAAGCAAGAGTACCCATTGGGATTTGCCCCAATATCCACCTTTCCCACATGGGAGGGAAATGTGAGGAGTTCAATTCCCACATTTTCAGGAGATTAAGGTAGGGACGTTTAGTTTTAAGTGTGGGGTTTGACTCTCACATTTTGTATAGAAACATAACAAAAGTCTAGGAGTGAAATGAGGAATTAGAGTAAGACAGACAAAAAAATAAAAATAAAGTGGGAGAGCATGCAATCAGTGTAATTCAAATTAAGAAGTTCATCAAACTACCACAATTCCAAATAATCCTAAGCGACATTCGGTCTAGCAATCAGCAGCAAATTCAAGAACCAATCCAGCTTCATCAGAGCTCGAATCAACAGAACCAGCCCCTGCATAGCAAGAACCGAAGAAGAGTCCTTGAGAAGCCCATAAACTAGCGTTCCTTTTCGACCGTGACAACACGGACTGAATTGAAGCTAAGGTCGCAGGATCGGTTGGCTAACGAGGATCGAATTGTCGAAGAGGCCAGGTGAGGCAACACCAAGGGTCGCGCAACCTCAGGGCCCCCCAAACCCGCTCAAACCTCAACCATTGGTGACCTAGATGCGTGGACCGTCGGTGGGGCGTCAGACTAGCAATTTAATATGATCCACCTGCAATCTTGACCCAGACACGTGAGCCCAGACCCTAGGTGACCCTCAACGTTTGGTTTAGCGAGGGAGAAGATCAGTAGTGATTTTGAGGACAAAAATCGGGGCATGAAGTTATTAGTGAGGTCAAAATTGAAAGAAAAAATTCATTAACCCTAAAAGCAATATTCCAAAGAATGCTAAATGCCAATGCCAGCTGGGATTTGCAGGTTAAAAGGTCTTTGGAAATGGTAGTTGTGACCAAAAGGGCTTTACAATTTTGTTGCCAAACACCTCAATATTTTGACAATGTCGTACGAACAAATGATGTCCATAGAAAACATATATATTTTGTAATCCTGATTAAATTTGTAATATAATTCATAATCATTTATTTATTGGTTATGATTTTCATAAAGATTTTATAACTTTTTTATGATAATGATTCTATTGTGCTACGATAGATTTGTTATTTTAAGTAGATGAAAATACATCGGACTTTCTTATTCCATTCATTCTCGCTTTTGTTCTATAACAACTACATAAAAGAATTCTCTTTCCATTTCGTTCCCTTTAAAAACTAGAAAATATCGAATTCCCTCTTTTATTTTATTCCGATAAAATTATCTAAAAAATCATAAATTTATTGTACAACGATCAATTCAATCTTAAATCTTTTAATTTTTTCAATTCAATCCTTAACATTTTGACAACTTGCCAAATTAATCATAAATATTTTGGTTTTGCCAATTTAGTCCTAAACCTTTAAATGATTTTCCAAATCAGTCATAAATCTTTTAATGAATTGTCAATTTAGTCATTTTGGCTAACTTTAGTCAAACATCACTGACATAGTAGCATAGTCAATGCCAATCATCCTATATGGTGTGGGTAGTTAGCATAGACAAATTTTTAATTTTAAAAAATTATGAATTTTTTTATTTTTTATTTCTTTTTTCCCTCTTTTTAAACATGGCTAGTGGGGCTGCTAGCCACTAATCACCCTACCAAGCCTAGGCAAGAGCCATGAATCCTTCACCAACCGCAGGCAAGGGTCACGGCTTTGCTAGATTTGGCAAGGGCTCGCAAGCCCTCACTATGGTGGTGAGAGCTGTGATGCCCTCACCTCACTAGATCTGATGAGGGCATTGCAACCCTCTCTAGGTTTGGCAAGGGCTCACAAGCCTTTGCTGTGGCCAACAAGGGCATTGCGATCTCTCGCCTAGCCCATTATTGGCCCCATCGAGGTCATAGCAACCCTCAGCCAGCTGAAATAGGTCATCAACTAGCGACCCAACCTGCCATGTGTATACAGAGGAAAATAAATAAATAAATCAATAAAAAAATCAGAATTATTTTAAGAATAAAAAAAAATCCACATTACTACTACCCACATCACATAGGATGGGTAGCATTTATTGGGATGTCACACCAGCAGTGTCCAGTCAAAATTAGTTGCAAAGACTAAATTGGTGATTTGTTAAAAGGTTTAGGACTAGTTTGGTAATTCATTAAAAGTTTAAGACTAAATTAGAGCAATCGAAAGGTTAAGAATTTAATTGGCAAGTTGTTAAAGGTCTAAGACTAAATTAGTATATTCGAAAGATTTAGGATTAATTAACCACCGTACACTAGATTTAGGACTTTTTGGGATAATTTTCCCATTTTATTGTATATCATTTCATACCGCCTTACCAAACATATGCACGGAGTGTGAATTTGGCAAAGATAAAGAGTACTAGAAGGCCAGCTTCTTTGGCACAACACAAAAGGCCCGTTTATGAAACAACCTTCAATCAAAATTAAGGAGTAATTTAAAATTAAAAAAAAAAATCGTGAATAGTGTGAATGAATGCAAATGACCTCAATTGTCTATGTGAAAAGGGATTTATTATAAATTCAATTTGTTCGTTATTAAATGAAATTCACATGTTAAGCATTGAAAACTTAGAGTATAACCAATTCATAAACAACCTTCATTCATGTTAAATTTATCGAGACTGGCTAATAAAATTGATTGACTTCAGTCTATGAAGAAATTTTGTAAAATATATTTGTTTCACGAAAAATATTTTCCTCATTTTCCTAAGTTTGATTTGCTTAGAAAAATGAGTTGACGAAAAATGTTTTCATATCAAAACTTAAATTCAGGAAAATGATTTATTCTTTATAAGAACTGAAAAACGATTTCTAAAATATAACTAGTTATTGATGCTTGAACCCGACATTCTACGCTTGAACATGAAAATCTCAAAGTTATTAACAAGTCATAGCATTTAGGAACAAGTCTTACAACGGCCAAGGACCCCAATACTTAGGCTTGGGCCCTTGGCACCTATGCTTGGGTCCACCAAGGTCAGGCCCAACCCCTATTGCACCCAAACTTAGGTTCATAAAAGCCATGCTTGGGTCTGCAATGTTGGCACTCTAGTCCCAACACTTAATCCTAGGTTCACAAAGATTGTGCGGGTTCTTGACACTCGGGCTCAAGTCCATGGTTAACAAAACTTTGTTCTTATAAAAATATTTTTAAAAACGATTTTGTAATCATTTTTATTTATTTATTTATTTATTTATTTATTTGTCGGTCTACTTTATTTTTACTCTACACTCATTCTCAGACTTTTGTCCTACCTCCTGCAAACCGTGGGAGTCGAAACCCACTCCTGAAACTTACGTGTCCTCACCCCATCCCCCCCTAAGGATGCGTTTGGATGGGCATTTAAAAAGCCCATCCAAGCTCGAAAGCCCTTTCACCCTAAATAGGGGTGTTTGGCAATCATTCCCAATGGGCTTTCAAGTGAAAGTTTATCCTTGGGAATGCTGAAGGCTTCCATTTAATGAAAATATTAAGTTGCCTATTCTACCCCCAAAACTTTCTTGAAAACCCACCGTTGCCCATTTTGAAAACAAAAAAACCCTAGATCTCATCCGCACTCCTCTCTTCCATCGCTCTCTCCCTTGTGACAATCTCTTCTCGCTCGACTGGCACTCTTCGCTCGACTAGGTCTTCGCTCGACTGCGCTTTTCTTTGCTCATCCTCTACAATTTGTCTCTCCTCTCTCCCCCTCGTTCCCGAAGCCCGGTGTTCCCGGTGAGAAAGGAGGGAGGTCTTGGACTAACGGCCGCAGAGCTCCCCGGTATCGCAAATCGCCGAAGAAATCCAGCGTTTCTCACGGTCCGTATGGTTTCTCCTTCATTTCTCGTGGTTTTTCTCTCCTCCCCTGTCGTTGAGAGCATTTTTTTGCCTGGGCTCCGGTGGCTGGGGACTGCAGATGCCGTGCTTCGAGTTTGCCTTTTTTTGTCTTTTGCCGTTTGTCGTGACGTTCACGGTCGCTGGAATTGCTGATTTGCGCTTAGTCTTTAGTTCCAATTTGATGCTTCGTTGCGTGCGTCGGCTTGCGCTGATAATTTTTTCCCGTTTTGGGTTGTTTGTTTTTTAACTTCTTTTCGACTTGGATCGCATGCTTGAGCGCAGAGCCTAACCGTGGATGACGGTGCGCAATTTCCTATTTTGAGAGTCTAGGCACCTTTGGACTGTTGATGCGCTGTTACTAATCCCAATTGCTGCTTACCATGTGTTTGTTGAAATGGCCGAACCAAGTTAGCGTATATGGATGGCGAGGATGGGGAGAGGGATGCGGTGGGGGAAGGATTTAAGGAAAATGTTGTTAACCGTTGAAGGAGAGGAGGGGTTGTTGGGGGCAAGGAACCGTGAAACCGCCAAACCTTTGACATAATCACTTCATGAGTCGCAACAAGAAAAAGCGTTTGTGTTTGTTTCTGTTTCTGTTCTTATTGCCCCTACCCCAATTGATTGCATCATTGTCATCATCTTCTTCTCCTTTGCACGAGAGAGAGATGGGAGTTGGGATCTAGGCAGAGATTTTGGGCAGAGGGGAGAGGAGTTATTAAACTTCCTCCAAATTTCAACTGATTCCCACTTAAGTAACGGCTAATGTAGGCAAATTACACATCACATGTTTCATGTCTCTGCAGTTGGGTTTTGGTCTGTTATCATCCTAATCTTCGTTTTTTTTTTTTTTTTTTTTTTTTTTTTTTTTTTTTTTTTTTTTTTTTTTTTCTGTCCTTCCAATATTCATTGGATTTGCACCATTTGTTTTCGGTTTCATAATTATGAGTGCGATAAAAAATATAATGATTGTTATCTAAGTTTGATCGCTTGACGACTTATCTCATTAACATTGTCTCATAATCTTTTATTACCTTCAAGCACCATGGCTGTCTCCTTACAAGCTTTTGACTTGTCTGATTCTTTGATTCTTAATTTTGTTATGGGGTTGATGCTTGCTCCTCAAATGAGTATGAGGGGAACACCTAAACTTGTCATCACCTTTGTTGCAGCATTCTCATTCTGTTCAAGATTCATTTCTTGAAATTGCATTGACCTTTACTATCCATTTTTGTCATTTAGACATCAATTTTGCCTGACTCTACTGAGTCCTACTTATTTTAGCATGATCTCCAATAATAACTATTTCACGTGGCAACACTCCCTTTCGTATCTCATAACACTGGCTCAATTGAGTTTGATGCTCTTCTGATCTTCCTTATCACCTTTATTGCTTTTCTTCTTTTGGATATTTATATTCTTCTTCCCATGGATCCTTATCATCTTTATTACTTTTATGTAGTTATTGCTAGCCCGAATACTTGTAATTTGAACTCAATTGCTTACTTTAAAAAAAAAAAAACAGATACACTGCTCAAGAGGTGGCGATAAGCTCATTTAGGGTTCTGAATAGCAATCTCTTCTTCTAGAGCCAAAAAGGTTAGTCCCAATTCGATCTTTTTCTTCTGGGGTTTCTATAGGGTTCTGAACAGCAATCTGTTGTAGTTCAAAAGTGGCATCAGTGAATGATTTTCATTATATTTAGATGCTTTTGTTCCTGAAGTTTGTTTGTTTTTTTTTTTTTGGTTTTCATGTCTGCACAACTTGTCAATTAAACATTTTCTCTCCAAATGTTGACCCATAAGTTCAAGTTGACATCTTTTAAAGCTATTTTCTCTTGACTACTCACTGATATTTATTTAAAACCAACCTTTAATAGTAAATTTCTTCATCATATTTCGTTAGTGTGTGGTGCTACAGCCACATGATCAATATATATGCTGTGTATTCACGTTCCTTGATGTTTGGTGTCGGTTTTACTTGCTGTTTGGTGATTGAAAGTTATCTTAAATGGTGAACTAAGTATGAAGTCCACACCACATGTCTCACCTGCATTTGTTTATATTGCATTTATTAGTAGATGGCAAGTTCATCAAGGAAAAGGCATTTTGGAGCCCTGAAGATGTTGAAACATTTTGTAAGTTATGCGTTGAACAAATTGACAATGACAATCGTCCTGCAAACAACAAAATAGATGGATGGACGGTTATAATTAAGAAGTTTGAGGACCTAAAGGGCAAAAAGTATGATAAAGGTCAAATGAAGAGTAAGTGGGATAATCTTAAGGAAGATTGGAAAAGATTGAGGACATTGATCCTTAAGGAAACTGGATTAGGATGGGATCCAAAAAAGAATACCATTGATGCAAGTGATGAATGGTGGGAGAGGAAAATTCAGGTTTTTTCCATTCTTTTTTTTTTTTTTTTTTTTTTTTTTTTTAAATTCATCTTTTTACTATAAAACTCATGAAAATGTTTATTACAACAGGAAAATCTTAAGGTTAGACATTTTAGAATGAAAGGCATACATCCAGATCTTCAAGTTTTATTGGATAGAATGTTTGGAGATACTGTTGCCACTGGGAGCATCACATGGAATCCTACACAAGGCTTACATATTGATGAGAATGTTGTCGCCGCACAATTTGACATCGGTGGTTCAGCAGGAGCAGGATTTACTGATGATAATATAGAGGATGATGTGGGTGAAAAGAGCAGTGAACAACATCGAAGTGATAAAAGAACGTCGCAGAGTTCGGTGAGACAATCTCAAGGAAAGAAACAAAAGAAAAGTACGGCTGATAAGTTAGCAACGCAAATGGAGAAGATTTGTTCAGCTATTGAAAGTAGAAGTTATGCCAAAGAGGTTGATCCTTACAAGGAACTCATGGAGACGTTGAAAGCTATACCTGAGATAAAGCAAAATCAAGAGTTATGTTTTTTTGCACTAGATTATTTTTCAGAAAAAAAAATAATAGGCAAATCTTTATGAACTTAGATGATGATCAAGAAAAAGTCACGTGGCTCAAGTATAAGTTCGCACAACGTAGGGCTCACTAGGATATTTGTTATTTATATTTTTCACGTGTAATGTTATTGTAATGTAATATATATTTGCACTACTTATTTGTATTAGTTGGTGAGACATATTTATGCTACGTTATCAGATTTGTTTTTAATTGGTGTTTTTTTATCGAATGGAGTTTGCATATATATGATAAGTGTTTTTTTGTTGATGAATGATTTAAATAATTCATTATATATCTTATTCTAATTCTATTTTGTTACTTTAATCAGTTATGGATGGCTCTTCTGAAAGAGAAAACCATGAAAAAGAGGAAGAAGAATATTGGCAACTTTGTGTAGCTGTACATACTTGCGGTCTTAGTGTTTATCAGGCAATATATGGTCAAAAAATACCGTGCATGACCTCATCATATACATGAAATGCATGGTTGAGAGAGTTGATGCATATAGATGCTAATCCAAAAAAGTTTTATCGAATGTTTAGAATGGATAGAATTGTGTTTAAGAATTTAATAAATGATTTAGTGACACGATATGGTTTGAAAGGAACTAGAAATATTGATATTGCAAAAATGTTATGATTATTTCTTCATATTTTAGGATATAATATAGGTAATAGGTTAGCACAAGAGCGTTTTCAGCATTCTGGGGAAACCATATACAGGCTATTTAGCTTAGTTTTGGATAAAATATGTGAAATGGGAGCAGATTTGATCAAACCATCTGATCGACAATTAAAGAAAGTTCCAAAGAAAATCAGGAATAATACAAGATTTTTTCCACAATTTAAAGTAAGTTATGATTATACAATAGAAAATATGAATTAAATATAAATAAAATAATATTCTTCTTCTTGTTTTAGGATTGTATTTGAGCTATAGATGGTACTCATATTCCAGCGGTGGTACCTACGAGTGAGCAGCTTCGTTTTATTGGTTGAAAAGGAACACCGACGCAAAATGTGATGGCCATGTGTAATTTTAACATGGAATTTACTTACGTGTAGGCCGGTTGGGAGGAAACAGCTCATGACACTTGTATCTTTTATGAAGCCATCATGAGACATGATTTACAATTTCCTCATCCTCCAAAAGGTTAGTTAATTAATAGTTTTTATGCATTAATATATGTATGTGTTATATGTTGATTAAATTTACAATTTTTTTTTTTGTGTAGGTAAATATTATTTGATCGATGCTGGATATCCAAATCCCACAGGTTATTTGGGGCCATATAAAGAAGTTAGATATCATTTACCTGAGTTTCAACGAGGTCCTCAACCGACATGATATAAAGAAGTGTTCAATTGAGCGAGCTTTTGGCGTATTGAAAAAGAAGTTGAAAATTTTAAAGGGTATGCCAAGTTATCCATATACAAAGCAAGTGAAAATTGTGATAGCAACGATGGCTTTGCACAATTATATACGAAGAAATGCCCTGAATGATACACATTTTGCTAGAGTAGATTTGGATCACAATTTATATACAATGGATCCTGATAATGTAAATGGGGAGGGTAATGCTTCAAATGATGATGTAGCATCTGATATGGCACGTTTACGTGATCAAATAACTATGAATTTATGAAGTAATTAAGGATATTTGTAATTTTTAAGGATAATGAACTTATTTCCTCAAAGCATATGTTATCATGTTTTTATTGTAATGAAAGTATTTTTATTTTAATTGAGAAAGAGAGCACGTAAATTTTTTCCATTTGATGTTTTTAGTAAAAAAATGAGTTTTAATTTTAATAAAATTGTTTACACAACATCTTTAAAATTGTTATCAAATATAAATTAAAAATGTTACAAACATTATTTTCTTAATTTTAAACAAATAAAAATAAAAACATTTAGATTAATCACCAAATGGGCTTTGCAAATGTGTTTTCTACCAAACATCATTTATCTCAAAGTTACTTTTCAAAGCAGAATTTACCAAACAGTCTTTACATTCCCTCCAAAGCCCTTTAGGCTAAACTGCTTTATATTTTCCCAATGGACTTTCCAAATGCCGAACCAAACGCACCCTAAGAAGGTGGAAATTTGAACCTCTCATCTCCCCATTCCATGTTGAAAGGGTGGCCACTGGGGCGAATCCCAATGGTTTCATTTTTATTTATTTAAAATATTGAAAATTTTATAATTTTATTTCTTTTTGTTTCTTTGTTTTTTCTTTCCTTTTCCTTTTCTTCTTTTCTCTCTTCTTTTTTTTTTTTTTTTTAATCCTTTCTCCTTCTTCCTCCTTTTCCACCGGCCCATGCCTAAGCGACGACCTGTAGCCCAACGACCACCTATGATGCAAGCCGACAAGCTTGAGTTTGCCTATGGCCGTCACTGGGTGTCACTAAGGATTAGTGACCAATGAATGGAGAAGGAAAAAGGTAAAAGAAAGAGCAAAATAAAATAAAATATAAATAATTTTTAAAAATAGAGTTTTTTAGCCTAAAATAAAATCATGAGATCGAAATTATCTTCCGAATGAGAACCAAATATCAAAAAAAAAAAAATCCGACCACACATCAACAAAAAAGAAAAAGAGAAAAACTAACAATTTTCCCAAACAAATAAAATTTTCAATCATATATTTATATACCATTGAGTTTTCCCTCGACAAGGCACCCTAATCCAAATCATATCTTCGATGTTAACACCAAAATGTGATTTGGCTGTCGACATTTGCGGTTGCAGAGCATCGACCTCAGCGGCCACCTCCTGACAAAATCACAAGCCGTGTAGCTCGAACTCACAGTTCTTGGACACGGCAGGATCCACACGGTCCCAAAAGCCCAAGTCTCTGTGAAGAGGAGTGGGGGGACACTTCGGTGGCTTCCCATCCACACAGAACCCAAAAGCCATGGATTATCCAATCACCAATCTCTCCTCTTCATTCCTTCCCTCCTCCCGCTAACCCAATCTTTTTCCCCCCCACATTAATCCTTTACCAGCAGAAGAGAAGAATCCAAGAAGCCATGCTTATAAACCTCTCGGCATGCCCGCCATCATCATCTTCCTCCTACTCCTTCACCAGATTGGTCGGCCCCAAGTCCCTCCTCTCCGAATGCCCCCTGAAGCCCAGAACCCACTTCTCAAAATCTCTTCTTGCTCCCTCCCCTCTCTGCTCTCTCTCCTGGGCGCAACCTAATTCCGACGGCAAGAACAGGGTGTCCTTCGGGAAGGGCGGGTCTCCGCGCGGGAAGAGGCTCGATTCGAGGGCGTTCGCCGCTCCCGGGTTCGATTTGGGCAACTTCGAGTCGGTCCTGGAGGCTGCTGGAGTCCTCACCGCCATTATCGTGGTACACGAGAGCGGTCATTTCTTGGCTGCTTATCTTCAGGGCATTCATGTAAGTAAGTTCGCTATCGGGTTCGGCCCGGTTTTAGCTAAGTTTAACGCGAACAATGTAGAGTACTCTGTTAGAGCTTTCCCTTTAGGTGGATTCGTAGGATTTCCGGACAATGATCCTGACTCTGAAATTCCGGTAGATGATGTGAATTTGCTCAAGAATAGGCCGATATGGGACAGGGTGCTAGTTGTTTCAGCCGGGGTGATCGCCAATATAGTTTTTGCGTATGTTATAATCTTTGTTCAAGTGTTGTCTGTTGGATTGCCTGTGCAAGAGGCTTTCCCCGGGGTGCTCGTGCCTGAGGTCCGGGCATTTTCAGCAGCCTCTCGAGATGGGTTGCTTCCTGGTGATGTGATTCTTGCTGTTAATGGAAATAAATTATCAAGACAAGGGCCAACTGCAGTTTCCGAGCTAGTAGATGTAATTAAGAAAAGTCCGAGGAGGAATGTGTTCCTTAAGGTTGAGAGAGGGAAGGAGGATTTTGACATTGGCGTGACCCCAGATGAAAACTTCGATGGGACTGGTAAAATTGGAGTGCAATTATCGCCGAATGTTAGAATATTGAAGGCCATACCGAAAGATATTTTCGAAGCCTTTAACTTTACTGGCAAGGAATTTTGGGGTCTGTCATCCAATGTGCTCGACAGCTTAAGACAGACTTTTATGAACTTCTCGCAAACTGCTGGCAAAGTTTCTGGTCCTGTAGCTATCATTGCTGTAGGGGCAGAAGTTGCTAGATCGAATATCGATGGACTTTACCAATTTGCGGCTGTGTTAAATATAAATCTGGCAGTCATAAATCTACTTCCATTGCCTGCATTGGATGGAGGCACGTTGGCCTTAATTCTCGTGGAGGCGGCAAGGGGTGGAAGGAAGCTTCCTCTGGAAGTGGAACAGCGTATCATGTCCTCAGGAATCGTGTTTGTCATATTCATCGGGCTATTTCTCATTGTTCGGGATACACTCAACCTTGACTTCATCAAAGACATGTTGTGACTGCCAACTGGACCCTTTTGCTGGAAAAAAATTCCACATGTATCTTAGCACATCGTTGACCTTCTGTTGATCATGATATCAGGAGGAACGGGAAACATGATGTGAGTGGACGTATCTGGCTCTTTTCTCTCAGGAAGTAAAAGGAAAGATGGTATTTGGCTTCTTCCTTTTCGAAGTTTGTACATCTGCCGCTGTTCTTGGTCATAGACCTGGAAGGCGTAATTCTTGTGGAATTATATTTAAAATACTTGCATGGGTTGCATACCCAACATCCTGTCTATTCCTTGATAGATTCATGTTATCTATACCTCATTCTAATGGTCCTGTCTAATTTGGCTCTTTTGAGACTTCTATTTGCGTAAGGTGATTGTTAACTATTGATCTTTTGATTTTATCTTGAAGTTTTGCATCGTAAATTTCTCATTTAAGTGGTTTTGAGAATTCGTAGAAAAAGACTTTTTTGGCTGATGTAGAATCACATAGAATATGCAACCATTAAATGCTCATTACAATATTAGGTCCCTAGTACTTGTAGTGGGGGCTTTTGCTACTCCAATCCTCCTCCATTCAATTCGTCTGTTTTGTTATTTTGAAAGTGCATTCCCTTTATAGCAGAGCTTTTGTTGATGCAAAATATAGTTTGTGTAAATAGGTTAGAATGCTTCAATTACAGCTTCTCTAAGGTCACAATGGGATATCTGGGTGATGCAATGTTGATCATGTACATTATTTCACATTTTTCGTGCCAATTTTGGAATGTATTCTGTAAACTGTTGTTGCTCTGCAGCCAATCAGCAGCCTTTCCTATTTTAGGCCTGTAGTCAGACTTAAAATTCCCTCATCAGGGCAAAATGCAGGACAGCATAGAGGGGTAGATTGGCCTGATTTTATGATCTTTAGTCTGTTGTGGTTGCTTCTGTTTAAAACCAGATGGTTACTTCTGTTTAAAACCAGAGTACGTTTACAGAAAACAGTTGAACCGCTTTGCACAGGAAAGTGACCTAAAAGAGGGGATTAATCGGAGCTGATGCCCTTCGTATGTACTTTCTATCTGTATGAAGACCTGATAAGCGCTCTTGAAGATCCCTGAGGGAGGTCTATAGGAACAAAAAAAAAAAAATTCTACATATGGCGGTTGCAATGTTTCTCCATCATCGTGTGACCTTTAACATCAGTAGCAGAACAAAAACTAAGGTGTATCGGATTCATATGAGCTCAGTACACCAAACCTTCGATTTTCATAGATTTCACGTGGGGTTTTCATGATCCGACGGGAAGTTAACTGACAATAGTTCGTTCTAGACTGTGGACGGTTATGTATTCGGAATCTTCTCTGAGTCAATGCTGTTGCAATGCGTGAGAATTCATCCCACTTTTGGGTGGTGAGTGAGCATTTGAGCCGCTTCAGAGCAATGACCTTTGAGCAAAATTTTGGTCAGAAAAGCGGGGGTAGGATGGGCGTTTATCAAGCTATTTACCGTTAGTTTCGAGCCTGCTCTAATCACTAATGGTGGATGTAATCCGTACTGCTAAGGGAAATGTGCGAAAATTCGTGCGGATAAGGGTGGAAAACAGAGAGAATCAAGCATATTCAATGTAGTGAGCAAAGTGGAGAGAATTGGAAGCCCACGCCTTGGAATTGTCCTCTAAATTGTTCGGAGCAAATGTATTCTACTCTCATTTCGCATAACAATATAAGCTGTAATCTAGCTGTGACAATGTAATTCACATTTTTAGTGCGCATAAATTTTCATGCGCTGTAAAAATACACACACACACACACACATATTTAACTTTCTCGTTAATATTTAGTGAAGTATTTCATGAGAACCCTTTAAAACCTAAAAAGTTTAGGGATTTCATTCATAGAAATTTTGCAACGAAATTGAGAACAAATAGTGTATTTCTTCTTTCGAAGTACACATTTAGAGTTTGTACGGACATATCATTTAGAAATATATCAAGCGCAGAAAATTCAAAAATTAGTCAAACGAAATTCAAGAATAGTAAAGGCGGTGTATTTGACCAAACCAATAAAGAAAATAGCAATAAAGGAAGGGGCAAATGACCCAAATCCATCGAGATATCGTATGCGAATTGCCTTTTATACCGTAAATCACGAACCCCATATTCTCAACGAAAAACAGTAAGTACAGTCAGAATCATAGTCTATTGACCAAGGTAATTATTTCATGTGCAAGAACAAATAGAGATCAATAAGAAGCGATGAATGGTAAAAGCGCAAACAGAAATTAATAAGAAAAGCAACGTCGAAACACTCAAAAATATACAGCAGTGCAATATACAAAATACACGCTAAAAGTGCGAATCGAGTGCTGGAACGGTGATACTGCAAAAGGTCTCTTATGCAGGATTATCTGTATTGTTAAGAAGCAGGAACAAAATCGTGGTTTTCCTAGCTCCTTAAGCGCGGAAATTAATTGAAGACACTAGACATGATGGAGAAGTTTTCGGGGGAGATTTATCTCGAGATTTCTTTCGCAAAAACAATTGCTGAGAGTACGCAGAATCATGCTCCAGAAAAGGCATGAAAACGCATCAAGTAAAAAATTAAAATTCGATGAATCTGTTCGACATAGGGATGGTTGGCGGTTTTACCATCGATCGCATGCACGGATAGGCACTCGTGCGGATCTCTATGCCTTCGAGGGAAACAGAGGAGTGCCAACTGCATATATTCACAAATAGAAATCCTGTTATGTTCAAGCGATTATCATCACTTTCCTAACCAGAAGGCTGAGATACGGAGGAAATGTACGGAGCATACGGCCGATCTGCGTGCGCGCAGAAATCGGGCTGCAAGGAGAGGGTGACAACGCGAGGGAGCGAAGCGCCCCCTCGCCCACGTAAGCTTGCGAGGCCGAGCGAAATGGAAGCTCGCGCCTCTAAACACTTCCTCAGTTTCCTCCACCCTCAAACCCTAGGCCCCAGCAAATAAGCATGACGCCAAAAAAGAAGCACCCGATCTGTCTGTCTGCCTGTCTCCCTCTCCCTCCCTCTCTCTCTCTCTCTCTCTGTGTCGAATTTTCCCAGTTAACCTTGGAGAGGAGAGATGAGATCCTCGTCCTGATTAGCAAAAACCCAGTTCGTGCCTAGGAGGTTTTTCCTTTTATGATTTTTCTTTTTGTCCTTGTTTCCTTCCGAAACCAGGAACATTTTGTAGGAACGCAGCCTTCTTCGTTTTGCCGTGTCTTTTCTTGTTTTTCTTTACATACGTAAACAAAAAAAACCAAAAAACATCTCCTTGCGTTGGACAGAAGCACGTCGGATGGTGATCAACACGAACTTCGATGGGGCGGAGAAAACCGGTTTGGAGGCACAGGGAGAGGGTGACGACCGCACGAGCGGTGGCGGCAGCGGCGGCAATGGAGGGCAAGGACAAGGGGCGTTGAAGAAGGGG
Organism: Eucalyptus grandis; assembly: GCF_016545825.1. Taxonomy (NCBI): domain Eukaryota; kingdom Viridiplantae; phylum Streptophyta; class Magnoliopsida; order Myrtales; family Myrtaceae; genus Eucalyptus; species Eucalyptus grandis. The sequence goes on from NC_052612.1 coordinate 35,346,171, forward strand.
CCGTGGTCAGCCGGGGAGGACGCGGTGCTGATCGAATACGTGAAGGCGCACGGCGAGGGTAACTGGAATGCCATCAGGAGGAAGACCGGGTTGATGCGGTGTGGGAAGAGCTGCAGGCTGAGATGGGCAAACCACCTGAGGCCGAACCTCAAGAAAGGCGCTTTCTCGCCCGAGGAAGAGGCCAAGATCATCCAGCTTCATGCCCGCCTCGGCAACAGGTGGGCTCGCATGGCCGCTCAGGTAACGATCATGCCTCTTTCATTATCGTAGCAAGAAATACATTTGTTTTGTTTGAACGTTATCATCTTTCTAATTTGCGCTTTGAGTATTTGGTTGTGCGGTGTTGTCGCAAGGAGAGGATCCTGGGGTTGATTTCTTCTGTCATTCCTGCGAATGGATTCATTTGCGTTTCGATCGTGCCCTAATCTTTCAATAGGCCTCTCTCTCTCTCTCTCTCTCTCTCTCTCTCGATCTCGACCTGGAAGCCTCTTTCCGTCTTTCTCCGACCAACCCTCTTCTCATAGAAATTGATCTGCATGATTTTAGGCCAATACTGACGCAAGGGAAAGTCGCATGAACGTCATATTAACTTCGATAAAAGCAAATAAATGAATACACATAAGGTTTAAGCTGTGATTGACTTCATCTTGGGCGAACTTTTAGCACTTTCTCCTGTCTATGATCGTTTATTCTCTCTCTTGAGATCCAGTTGCCTGGAAGGACGGACAATGAGATCAAGAACTTCTGGAACACGAGAATGAAGAGGCGCCAGAGAGCAAATGAACCTCTCTATCCTCAGCAAGTTCAACCGGAAGCCACCGTCGCCTACGATATGAATCTCCAGCCACAGCCCGTCCCTACTTCCTCTCTCCACTCTCTACTTGCCCCACCACCACAACAACAACCGACTCTCTCTGCTAATGTTTATCACTCAGTTGATCCTCTCTCATACCCCAAACCCTATCACCACCCAGAGAACATCATGAACGGCATCTTGCCCGCGCCCTCAGTCGTCCCTCCTCATTCTTTATCATCGCTGCCGCCATTCCTATTCGACTTGGGGGCTTCCGATCTGAACCTCGTCCTGGACACATTCAATAGTGGAGTTGCTTCAGTTGAGCGCAAGCCCATCATCACCGACAGGCAGAGAGAGACCAGCATGGCGGCAGCAGCAACCCCGGGGATGACGGCCTCGAGCAACTCTTCCGTGATGGGTGGCAATTACATGATGGGAGCTTCTGCTGGCGGTGCCGCCTCCAGTTGCTGCGCGAACAATTTTGAGGCTACGCCAACATCGGCAGTGCCGTCATTGACGGTACCCAAAAACAGTGTTTTACTGGGCGCGCTCTTTGAGGAAGCTAGAGCTGCGTCGTCGCAGAAAGTGAAGGGAAGTATGGTGGGTGGAGCGAATGTGGGAAGAGCTGAGAGAGGAAGCCATCAGGGCATGCAGGACAACCAGCGTTGGGAGAATATTTGCTCCGCTCCGGCATCATCTCTCAGTGGTAAGTGACTTGAGCATATTTAATACTTCTTCCTGTTCCTTTATTTCTTTATCTCTGCATTTGCTGGTTTAGAATGAATATCTGGAGGTAGTTCGAGCATCCATTTGGAGTCTTTTTGTTAGTTGATCCATACATTTCAAGAAAATTTCGGAGCCATCTACCCTCTTGTGTAACTTCTGTGAGGACCTCAGGATAGATCATAACATTCTAGTTAATAGAATAGTAAAGTTGGCAATTCTAATTTCAAAAGAACATTCACATACGATACGTCCTTAAGAGCCTGCAAAATCAGAGTGTTTTTAAGGTTGCGGATGACATGACAGTAACTTAACCATTAAATTCTGCACCTAGATTTATAGAGCTTTCTCTTTACTGGAACTTTTGACCATTTTGTGATCAGATGACAATCCATGTAGATTTATATGTTATTACATCAACCAACGATTTTAACAATAGCAGTTAAAAAGTGACGCAATTTACGTTCCAACACAACATTAGCCCATAGTTTTGGCTATTGTTATAGAACGCCCCAATATTAATTTCGTTGCCGACACTTTGATTTTACCTAATCGCTTAGGAAGTATTTTACATCAGCTTACCAGGATGCCAACACTATTTTAAGCTAAGACACCTTGTGAAATCTAACTTCATGTCTGAATCGAAACTAATAGTATACTACAGTAATCTCATCGGTGTTTTACACAGGAATGATAAGACCTTTGGAAGAGGTAGACGACGATCTCTCAAGTCTTCTCATGAACTTCCCCTCATCTGCAATCTCGGAGCCTGACTGGTTCCGGGGCGCCTACTTAACCCCGCAGTCATCTGGCCCGAACAACGGTGGTATCCTGATTGACGGCCCCAGAGGCCCGCTGCCATTGCCCTCTCAAGTTTCGACTGTGCCGGCCACTGAACTGGAATTGAACTTGTGCACGCCATGTTGGAACAACATGCCCGGCATCTGTTGACAGCCAAGGTGGACTCGAAAAGCAATCAAATCTAAAACTACTATAGTATTCTAGTGCTCCATGAAGGGCCAGATGGGGAGTTGACATGTGACTCAAGCGATGGCTGCCACCTCACTTCCTGTCGCTTTTTTTATTTTTTCCCCTTATTAATATCTAAGAAACAACTTATCATCAATAAAAATATATTTATCTATATATTATGTGGGTACAACTTCACCTCACGTGATTTTACCTTTTCTATTTCTTATTCCGCTTTGAATTTAAAAAAGAATTCTTTATCCACGATGAAGTTATATTGGTTATAATAAAATAAAAACAATATCTAGATATCATCAAAATGGTCACCATGCATGGAAATGTTCAAAACAACACAAGATATATTATCCGTTTTCCTTTTTCCTTTTATCATTTAATATGAGATATTGAATTAAAATCAATAATAAAAAAACTTAGTTAATCAAATAACTTAATGTACATGATATGTAACATGATAATCTCTTATCCTATAATCTGAGGTATATAGACATACTTTTTTTCCACATCGATATCACCTCATTCGAACATAACTTGTTAAGATAAGACTAGAAAGACTATCGGATAATCTTGAATATATACATAGAAAATATACTTCAACTCAGTCCAACTATAACTTCATAAATAATAGGACATATATCATATTCTACAAATCTTCTCTAATTTATTTCAAAAATGATATCTTTTACTATATTTACATTATCTCATACTAAATGTGTTTTAATTCATTTGATATTAAATTCATTTACTTTCCTTTTTATTTTATCGATTTCTAAAATGATTTTGGTTCAGTTTAACTAAATCATGAGATATAAAATGTATAATGTACTACAATCTAAAAATCTCCCGAGCATACTCGGCAGCAACTCCTTGGAAAAAAAAAAAAAAAAAAAAAAAAACCTTGCAAAGAGGATTTTCTATTTTTAGGGCTATGTAGAAGTCTAGAAGATCTCTCGTTTGGAATGATATTATGGAAAGAATAGCCAGCTAAAAGGGGATAATTATTCAAATGTCCTAAACCTATTGTACAGCAGTGAATTCAACCATGAACATTTTAATTATATCAATTTAATCATAAACCTTTAGACAATTTGTCAATTTATTCTCAAACTTGTCATTGGTGCCGATTAGTCTAAACATTTTGAAGATTTGCTAATTTAGCCATAAACATTTTGACAACTAACCAATTTAGTCATTTTAGCTAGTTTTGGCCAAATTTGCTGAGGTGGATATCGACTAGCTATTGGCTATCCTCCTATATGCCATGGCCAATGCTAAGATGGATAATCTTTTCATTTTTTAAATTTTTTCTTTCTCTTTTTTTTTTCCTTTTCTTTTTCCTTTGACCTACGGTCGGTGCTCGGCGTGGGCTAACAATCGATCACAAAACACAAGTGATGGCTTGACCCTCGCGGCCTGGGTGAATGCCAAGCAGCCAAGCAGGCTAGATCTGACAAGAAGTCGATACTCATGACCTAGGCAAGGGAGACCCTCAACTAGAGTTCTCGCTCACGCCACGAGAGTCAAGCCCTTGCTAGGGCCACCATTGTCCATGGTAGGTGAGGCCACAACGCCCTCATTGACTCTTGCTTGTGGCTAGTCGCCAATTATGGCCGAGTACTAGCCACACGCCAAAGGGGAAGAAAAGGAAAAAAGAGAGAAAGGATTGTAAAAAAACAAAAAAAAACAAAATGTAGAATTTGTGCATGTCAACGTTGGCCAAAACATGTTGGATAGTTGATGTCCACATTAGTGATTTTCTGTCAAATTTGGCTAGAAAAACTATACTAGCAACTTTTCAAAATGTTTAGGTTTAAATTAGCAAATCTTCAAAAGATTTAAGACTAAATAAGCAAAATTGAAAAGTTTGGAACTAAATTGACAAGTTGTTAAAAGATTTAAGACTAAAATGGCACAATTGAAAGATTTAGAACTGAATTGACTATCGTACAATAAAGGTAAGGCTTTTGGACAATTTTCCAATTTTATGTGGCTTGATAGGCAAGATTATACTTGTAGTTTGTTTTATATCCGTTGATTAGGTTTAATTCTATTTTAGCATGTAAAGCAAACGTTTGAAAGACATTTATTGTTTTGAATGTCATGATATTTGTATTAAGGGGTAGTTTAGATTTTGTGAAATTAAAGGTGTTCTCATGGTCTCTAGTACCGAGCTATGGAAGTTTTGTCCCAATTAATGTTACAAGGCTTTGAAACTTCCACTCTAAAATATAGACTTAGCATCTCTCTAGAATTTAACATAACGTGCAGTCTCTATTATATGATATGTCGCTAGTTAATTAGGCCTTCTCAAGTGACCACCATTCTCACATAGTCATGACTCGTTGACTCGTGAGGAGGTAGGAAGTTTAGAACTCCCCTCCTCCGAATAGAGAGGGTTTATGGGATTTCCCCAGGTGAGCACACTAAGCTCCTTTTTGAAGAGTTCTTAAGTTTAGGAGTGCCTTTTGTCGACCAAAAAAGAAAAATTAGCTAATTCATCGGACAACTAGATCATATAAAAAAGCAACCAATACGCAAATTTGATTGCCTAGAGTGGCTAATGTCAAATTGTGATTTTCTTGTCGAAAATATTCAGCTATATATTGACATAATTATAGGGTATAATGCAATTGCTAGGAAATGAAAAATTGGAGCCTTGGGTTATCAAATATACATAGTCGGTGCGGTTGTCTGATGGGTTAGGATTTGGAAATATTGGAATTTGTGATGAGCTTAATTATACTTTAAATTTTTTAAAATTTTCACTAGCATGATTACAATGAAAATCATTGTAGATTATGACTTAGGTTCAACTGTCAAAGAAATGAATCATGATTTGTCGCAATTGATGTCGACTTATTTCACATGTCGCAATTGATGTCGTCTTATTTCACATGGTTAATTAGAAGATTTATTCAAATGGTAATACATACATACATACATACATACATACATTGGAGAGAACAGGCACATGATTATGTAGAAGTAGGGCATGACCAAATCATCAATACTATCAATCCACCAATCACCTACTACCGATGATGTTTTGGGATGAAATTTAAAAGGAGGAGTTGAATTTTGATTTTCTTTTCAACTTTTAGGATCCTAAGGTTCTACATTTGAGTGTGCTAGACCCTGCCCTTGCTAGAAATTATACTAATAAGTCAAAAGTAGTTTACTATTATTGAAAACAAGAAAGAAAATAAAAAATAAAAAGTACAAGTCGGATCGCTAGAAGGAGGGCTTGAACCTCCGACCTTGTGGTTAACAGCCACACGCTCTAACCAACTGAGCTATTCCAGCGTTGGCACTTAACTGTTGCATTAAATTTATAAAGTCCCATTCTCTCTTTCATAGACATCTCACCACCTTTGAATCATTGACCAAGTCTATGAAGTAATCATACCAGAAGGGGCTTCCTAGACCTTTCCAGGAGAGTAGAGTCTCGCCCACTTGTGCAACTTGATTAGATAAAATAATTGTATCGGATCAGCTAATAATCTTTTGTTTGTAAAGATATATAAAAAGGGGTTTTTGAGGACTATGTGTCACCCTCTTAAGCCCTCCTTCTAATGTTATTTGTTTAACTTTACGTTGGCCTAGAGTTGGCAAATTTCACGACCCTTTTCTTTACTTAATTTCAGGGTGGGTCAGATATGGATTGCTTCAGAATTTATAAACAGCTTAAATTGGGTTCACAGCATCGAAACCCAACCACACGCGGGTTTTAGCGGGTTTGAAAACGAACTCACTTAAGCCTAAAAGGGTTAAATAGCTGAAGAAAAAAGGAACGAATAACTGTCCATGCCAAAGAAAAGAGGGCGAGAGGGCGAAGAGCTCGCTGTCGGCGATGACGTTCTCCGTCGCCGGCGCACCTCGGGAGCTGCCTGCCACTGTTGCTACTCAACAGCGATGTCCCCGAGTAGTTGCCACACGTGAACCCGTAGAAGTTCACTGTAGGTTTCTCTTCGATTCGCACGATCCTTCGCCTGGGAAAAGATCAGCCCTCCAGTGGCCTCCAACAAATTCGCCTCAGATTCCTCGGATCTGTCGAGAAGCTTCGATTCGGAGCCCTCTCCATGTCCGTCCCCGACCCTCTGCTCAGCGTTGCGGTTTCGTAGGTTGTCCGAGAGAGGAACCTCAAGCGTTCTTCCTCGTCCATGATTTGGTAAAATAGACGCCTGCATATTCGCTTATCGCTGATGTGAATTGTTAATAAATCGAATGGGGCTGGTCGAGTTTTCGTTTAATGGTGATATCCGTTGTTTTCGGTCTGTGCAGCTTCTTACGAAAGAGGGAGTGTTGGAGGTCTATGAGGACATGGTTTTCATTTCTTTTTAAAAATTTTATATCTTTTTGTTGTTTTTATTTTTCATTTTTCATTTTTCATTTAACTTTGCAGACTTCTTTTACTTTTTGTTTATTTATTTTTAGAGTTATGTTGGGCCTTTTTCTCTGTTTGTTAAGTGAGTTATGTGGGTGTGCGTAAGTTAAATTTAGGTTGAGTATGAGCCATCCAAATTATTTAGTCAATGTGAATAAAATGGATGACTTCGAGTCGAACCCATGTATGACCCGTCCGAATCCAACTTGATCTATCCATTTGTCATTCCTACATTCACCTAATTGACCTAAACCTTTTCGTTTACTCAATTTTTATTTTAAAGTGACAAGTTAATTTTATACCTTTATCACAATCTTGAATTACCATTTCTTAACATCTTTTTTCTTCAACTTAAGCATGGCTTTTTTTCTTTTTTTTTTATAAGAGCATAATAGAAATTTTATTTATCATAGAAAAGAATATCTAACTATTGAAATGTAGTAAAAGTTTCAAAGTTATTTCTGGATCTTGATGTTTATGCATCTTTATAAAATTTATGATCATAAAAATTATTGATCCCTTAGGAAATCAAATATGATGAATTTTAAGCCTAACAAATAAAATGACAGTAGTACATTGAAAGAGGGTCATGAAAAATTGCTAACCTGGTCACGTATCTAATTGGATAGTCAAATCTAAAACTTTAAGGTTTCATGTGTATATATTAGTAGATGTCAGTTCAATTGAGGTGATTATGTAGATTTCCCTCGATTAACAAGATTAAGTTTCTGATCAATTTAAGATAACAAAGAGCAATGGTACATCCAGATTGATTGCCAAAAACTTGAACCTTAGGTTTTATATACTTCAGTTTAATATTATCATGTTTAATGTACTCAATATTTATAAGTTATTATGGTATATTCATATTATTATTTTTTTTCCTTTTACAAAGAATATGATATTGTACTTATCATTTTAGTCACTTATATGTTGTCATGTTACATGAATAACAAGACAATTTATTCATTTTGGCAATTTAAATTTGGGAAGTTAATATTCCCAACTATAGATTCATAGCTTTGGTTAATCATTATAAAATGCCATAAAGAAACGTTTCAAGCAGCCTGGTGAAAGAAATGATCGGATTTTAAAAATATTCATTTATTTATAAATATATTACAAAAAAAAATCTTTAGTGTTATAACAGTTTTGTTATTTAGTAACTTACTCATTGTCTTAAAAACATGGATCAAAAGAAGTTAAGCACTCTCGAAACAAAAATTCTTTATTTATAGTACGTTTATTTCATGGAAAACTCAATATTTGAAAAAATTCTTTATAAAAAGATTAGTCATATCGGTTAGAAAAAAATAATTAACAAAAAATGTTATTATTGATCAAGGCTTAATCCTTAAGTATTTTCTTAAACGATGAAGTTCATTCATTTACTTTTGTAAACAATAAATGTCATCATTTTCCAAAAAAAATATAGATAAATTGAAACCTTGAATTTTTGTCAAAATTTTGAATTTTTCTAGAAACAAACATATTCGAATTTCATTAATTTTATCATTTTGGTTTATAGCCGGAACGACTTCATTGGATGTAATTCTTCGTGCAATTTATCCATCTCTTATCTCCCACTTTCTGATACCCCGATTTGGTGAGAGCGACAAAGCCCATGTACCTAGTGGCGGAGAAGCATAGCGAAACAGACACGTCCTCCACTTGAATGTGCTGCCAAATGAGTACGGAAGCCACCTACCATGCAATAATTGTAATAGATTTTTTCTGAACTCAGATTTTGCTCTTTTAACTGGACGTGTAAATTTTAGTCCCTTTTTTTTTTTTCTTTTCTCATGGGGTAGTTTTTCTCCATGTGACGGGTCACTAAAGTAATGAAAAATGACACGATCTAAGGCTAAATCTATATCACGAAAAATTTGACATTTCCAAAGAATATTTTTAAAAAGATCATATTTAAGAAAAATAATAATACTTTTCCATATTTTGGCTGAAATTAAAAATAAACTGAAAATTATTTTCTATCGGTTGATAATGAAAAGTTAATTTTAAAGTTTTCCAAACAGGGGATACCTAATCCCCGAGATCTTATTCACATAAGCCAAGGTTTGTCGAGCTCAACCACTACAAACCCAAGCAAAGACATTGGGGACTCAAGGCCGGCCTTGATGAACTCAGGCTCGAGTGTTAATGACTTGAGCATGGGAGCCATCCTAACATAGCTGTTGGGGACTTAGGCACAAGCACTAAGTTTTGGACCTAGCCATCGAGGAACTAAGTTCGAGAGCCAATAACTTAAGCAAGGGAGCTGAGTACTAGAGCATAGCCATCGAAGACCCTATCACAAGGAACTTGGGTCTTGAGCTTGGGTTTCGTGGACCCAAACACAAACACCAGGGTCTTAGGCCTAGCCTTTGTAGGCATCGGTGACTTGGGAAGAGCCACGTACCCCAAGCATGATCATTGGGGACCTGGCATGAACACCAAGGTCTTGAACCCAACCTCTATGGACCTAGGCCCAAGTGCTCGTGACTAGGGCATGGAAGCCGTGAATTGAGGCATGACTGTTAAGTACCCGGGCATGGCTATTGAGAACCCTAGCATGGGTATTGGTATCCTGAGCCCTACCTCCATGGCTATTGAGAACCTAGGTTTGGCCACTGTGGACCTAGTTCCCAAGCATAACCATCGAGCAAGCACAAGCATCAAGGTCCCAAGCTCAACTTATGTGGACCTAGGCTTACCTTGATGGGCCCAACCCTAAGTTCACAAAGGTCGGGACGAATGACTTGAGTGCTGAAGTTAGGTACTTAAGCACTTGACGCAGAGATCTTGGGCTCAATCTCTGAGGACATGAGCCTAAGCACTAGTGACTTGGGTGCAGAAGCTAGGTACCTAAGCATAGGAATCGAGGCTTGGGGCTCAGGCTCGAGAGACTTAAGCCTCGCTGAGGAACCGATCCTAGCCTCAATGGACTCACGACCTAGAGACAAGTACTTGAATGTGGCAGCTAGAGACCTGAGTACAAGCAACGAAATCTCAAACATTGTGGCTAGATCTGGGCACAAGCACCGAGGTCCGAAATGCGCATTGAGGAGCATTGAGATCTCTAGTCCAAGTGACCTTATCTAGTCAAGTTATGGAAAATGATTTCTAATTCTTTTAGGTCCAAGCAATGAGGTCTTATTATGTATATCATGATTTTTTATTTTTAAAAAAGGAAACATTTTCCCTGAATTAAATATTGGTTTCTCCATTGACTTTGAAAAGATTTACCGTTTAATTCATTTTTCTAAACAATCCAAATATTGGAAAATAAGAAAAGTGTTTTCCAACAGAAAATTTTTAGAGAAACAAACAGAGTCTAAGTATACTTCTATTTTCTTATAACCGGTAAAAGTCAAATTGCAACGGCGGCAAAAATGAAATGGAAAGAAAAGGATGAAGTTTAACCAAAAATAGCTAATATCTCATTTCAAATGTGTCTTCAGACAGGGAAAAAAGAACTACCAAGGAATTTACGTAGACTATCATACTCTTCACCCGAATATTCTCTCGACAATTATATCGAAGCAAGTTGACGGATGGAGGTCATCACAGTCTCCATCCAAGTCGGAAACGACCCAACCCAAAAGTTCTCGAGGGCTCTGGTAGGATTTGACTGATCCTTTTCATACTTCTTGCGTTGCTTTTTCCTTGAAGGGAATGGAAAGGCCAAACCAGACGGGGGGGAATTTGAACAGATCTCTTTTCCACCTGAAAGAGCCGGTCGGGTTAACGTGTACGGTCCTCGAAGGAGGACTCCACTTGGAAGCAAGACGTGTCGCGAGACGCCATGGACGCATTTAGCGAAATTATTACCCAGACTTAGCTCTCTGCATAGCTAAATTTGGCGGAAGTCCTGTCTAAACTCGACAAACCCCAATTGGAGAACGCCTAGTGTTGGGCTCCCTAAGGTCCAGTCAATCGTCGGACTCGACCCGTCGTTCCTGGCCCATAATGGGCCACCAGGATAGGCCCAGTGGGCCCTCACCGTGTCTGCCCACCATGCCTTGCGTGACCTTTTCCCCCTCATGTTATTTCCCCATCGAACAGGAGCCAGAGGCAGGACGTTTCAGTGAGTTTGTCCGGTTTCTCTGGACATCTCTCATTTTTCTAGAAACGTCTCAATTCGTTATATAAGCGATACGCACCATTCTAGGGAACTCGCACTACTGGCCTTTAATTCGAACTAAGAGAGAAATCAAGAGGAGGGCGAGCGGAGAAATGCGTCAGTGCGGGGCTCGGCCATTGATGAAGTGGAGTTCGAGCTTGGCTAGGCGGTGCATGGCGGTCGTGAAAGAGCAAAGGATAAGGTTATACATAGTCAGGAAGTGTGTGCTCATGTTGTTGAGTTGGGACAAGTACGGAGAGCAATAGAGAGATGTTTGTAAGCCCATAGGCAAATGCATTACCGTTGTTCATAAGGTTTGTACTCACTAGACTGTGACAGACATAGTAAACCAAAAGAGTGGCTTAGAAGAAGATGCAGGATCAGACTTAGGGTTTCGCCTTTTTTACCGAGATAAATTTCCGTGTTTCCTTGTAAGAAAAGGCATGGATCCATGTAGGTTTTACATTGGTTGTGTATCTTGCTCGACATGTATCGACTTGAAGCAGTGTCCAAACAAATGCAATGTCCGGATGAAATCACCGTTCTTTATCTTTGTACACACAAAAGATTGAAATACGAATGAATCTGATATGAAGGATCGAACATGATGATCAAAGTCCGATACTTTAAACTGGGAAAGAGGTGAGGCATGCAGTCAGTTGTTTTTTGGCGCCAGTTAGCCATAAGTAGGCAATATGCTATTTGCTCTTTGCATTTATGGAGACTGTTGCTTGCTTTACGTTCTGATCTGACAGGAGCTTTTCTACGTTTCAGAAGACAAAGCCAAGCCACATGCTCAAGACAAAGTCTCTTTTTTTGAGGGGTGAAAAAAACAGAGTCGTGCACTCAAAGCACCGGTCGAAACGCTTTGATAGGTACATTGCGTGCACCCATCATTAATGGCAAAGCTTATGGAAATTATTTAGACCAATCCAATGCCATCCCGTTTGACACTTAAAAGAGAGCATCTAGCCACAGTTTCTCGTATAGTGTATCTATAGCTCATTGACTTACCTAAAAATAGGCAATATCAAGATCGCCAAGGATTTTTGTCCTGGTAGCGACTTGTCAAAACGATGCATATGTATAATTTGAGACTCTGCTAGGCGTATCGTCATTCCATACTTGAACAGATCGGTCATGTTGCGCGTATGTTATACATGTCTGATCACCCAAATTAGCTTGAGCGGAAAGCTGTCCGGACTTTGGGCGTTGTTCGAGCATGGAGGTGCAATAAATTGGCCTGTGAAGCGTGGACTATCAAGCGGTTTGACAAGAGGACGCTAAGCTAGGATTGCGAACCCCGAAGAGACGTGAAAAGCTCAGAAGAAACAAATAAAAAAGCTTGAATTGTCACACAGCCCCTACCTCTCTCTCTCTCTCTCTCTCTCTCTCTTTCTCTGTGAGCCTTCTATTCAAATAAATTCTGAGGCTGAACAGAGGACCAACATCCCTCCAGCACCCCACCATAAATGCGATATTAAAAGCTCCAGATTTGTCTCTGCGAGGTTCCCCCGCTCACGATTCTTGTACCTTGTCGAGTTAATGTTCCAACTTCCTTTCTCGTTAGGTGGTTGAAGGAATTCAATGCCAAGAACTATGTTCAAAATGCCTTCTCGTCTATAATAACCAACATGTCTATCGACACCCCCACCATGTGTCCATCTGCTCTGCTTTCTGCTTTCTCTCATGGCCCTCTCCCTTCTTTAAAAGAGGGCAGAGTCGCCTCCTTCATTCCTCACTTTGCTCTTGACTAAAACAAACCCGGGATCGTAGCTTGCTTTCTTGAATTGGGTTTGTCAGCTTCAACCATTAATAACGTCCAGGTTTGTCCATTTCTTGATTTCCCTGAAAGTACCATGTTGTTCACTGCAAGAACCCCCGAGCGAATGGAGCCGACTCGTTCTCTGACTTGCAAGAATAGTGATTTGGGTTTCGGATCGAGTAACGCTTCTCGCTCCGGCTTCTTCGTTTTCTTCATACTAAGTCTCGTCGTTTTAGATTGGTGAGCGTTTCAGATGTCTGTCTGCGCTACCCCGTGGTTGATAATGGGTGGATCAGGTGGACGGGATATTGGTGCGGTTCAATAAGAAAGCCGCGTTTGAAGCGTCTAAAACCCTGCTTTTTTATTGAGCCGTGCCAATATCGCGTGCCATTGTCACTCCCGTTTCGGCTCCTCGGGTCCATCGCAAGACCCGCAAGGTAATTTCTTCTCTTTCTCTCTCTTAGCCTCAGGGGTTCGGCTAGGATCATGTCTAAATGTTTCGGAAGCACAAATTGCTTCGTTTACAAAGTGTTTTCCTTTAAGCTATTAGATTATGCATTCACCAGCAAGATATTGCACCTTCTTCTCATTGCTGATATCTTGAAAACCGAACCATCAGATCTGCTTTTATGTTCTACTCGATGGATAATTAATCTACTGGTTGAGCTACCATCTAAAAACATAACATGGCATTTTGAAGTCGTACTAAGTTCAAATATCTCACACAATCTATAGTAACATTTTCTAGATAACACTATCTGAATCGGATGTGAATAAGTTTAGTACTACACTATCACGAGGGAGTCATCTCTCATTTTTTTTTTTTTTTTTTTGGTAATGGGGACTCATCTCTCAGTTGATGCCTATACAGTGCAAGAAACTTGCTTGGCACTCCAAAAAGGCATGCTTTTCGGATGATTTCTACCCTCATACATTCATTTTGCTTTCCGTACGTGTCTGTTCTCAAGTTCGTTTGGTTGATCCCATGAATATAATTTTCCTTGGGCAAAGCTTTCCTAAATTCCTAACGGTGGTGTGGCCCTTATGCTATGAATTTTGGGATTTGGGTCTGATTTAGGACTCCTAATTTTGTGTGCTCTAATTGAGGAGTCCTAATTAGTTGCACTCCCATGTTATTTGTCCCTAATATGGGTAACTTTGACTCCCAAAAGATGGTTGTGACTAATTAAGCCAGAGTTTCCAATGATATGAGAAGCTGCAAGAGGAGAAGCCCTCGAATGCCGAAGATAAAAGACGAAGATAACTTGCTTGCTGAAGGCATTCCGACGGCAAAGCGACTTTGCTAGTACAAGGGATAGTCTTAGCCTATGTGGCGATTACCAACAATGCCTCCTTTTACTGTATTAATACAGCGTGACATGCTTTCGTGAAATCACCACAATCAAGATTCTTTATTTTGTTTTATATTGGAGAAACTTGATTGGATTAATCATATCATATCAAACTTCGCTAGTACAAGGGATATTCTAGCCTATGTGCGTGATTACCGACAATTCCTCCTTTTACAGTATTTTCGTTAATGCAGCGTGACATACTTTCGTGAAATCACCACAATCAAAGATTATATCTTTTGTTTTATAACGAAGAATACACAACCGCATATCCTAAAATGAGGAAACTTGATTGTTTTAATCATATCATATCAAACACGACAAGCCACATGACAAACACCATTACGCGATGGGATGTCCTTTCTCATCCTGTCGAGATTCGAATTGCAGATCCTATCATAACATCAAGAGGTTCCCCGTCACCGTGTATTTGAGGAGCTTTATTAATTGACAGAAAACCCCAGCGACATCCATGAAGAATTGAAGAAGACATACGCACCGTTAAGCATCTTGTCAAGCATTCAATTTTGGTTCAACGTTGTTGCCCCGCTCTGTTCCTTTGTTGTTTTGAGCAGCTTGATACAGTGTGTTTGGCTACGCGTCTTTACTCGTGCGATGCAATGACCATAGCGATTGTCGAGGTGAGTTACTTTTTACCTTGCAGTAAATTCATAAATTGACAGATCTCGGGTTCGATTTCCACATATTCTATATGTGATTGTATTAGAGTACAATAAAATGAAGCTAAACCACATAGCAACTAGCAAGAATGTGTCCAAAACTAACATGCCCAAGGAGCATGTTTATCCAGTCCTCAAAAATCGACACGTGGTGGAGGCAAATATTGCCCGAAACTAAAGCGTAAGAAACCCACTTCACCGTCAAGGAAGCGGGAGAGAGGTAGAGGACGGAGAAGGTAAAAAGCGAGAGAAGGCAGGCCACAAGAGCCACCACAGAAAGATTTGGTCTTTATTATGAGCTTGAGAACCAGTGGAAATGTAGATTACAAAATGGCCTTCAAGCCATCAAAGAATGAGTGGGGTGGCGACAGGCGACAGCCTCTTGCTCTCTCTTTCCTGCCATTTCGATCGCCACTTCCTTCAATAAAATGGAAGTGATCCACGAAGCAAAGCATCTCTCTCTTTCTCCAATCTACACTTGTCTGTGTAATAGGATTTTTCTATACTCACGGACACAAAAAAGAAAAGAAAAGAAACACCCTAGGAAAAGGACTCGCAAACCTGTGTATAGAACTAGCTCCACATCTTCCTGAGTTGGGAAGATGCTCAAGTCGAGCCTCTTACCGAAAAGTAGCACTCCACAAAGCATTTTCACCTTCACCGCACCGCCGATGGACTTCTTTGATCCTCTCGGCGGATCTGCAGATTCCGCTGCAGCTCCAGTCGAATGAAGCAACGCATATGTTCCCTGCCTGGGCCTTCCATTCACAATCTGCAGGAACAAGTGGCTTTTAATGATAGTTGAAAAACTAACTACACTGCGACATAACTGTGAAGGTTAAATTCCATGCCTGCACGAATAGTAAAAGAGTATTGACAGTTGTTGTAGTACACTAGAGGGCAGACTAAAATTTATGGAGAAGGTAGTAATGACTGCAAAGCATTACGCTAGTGTTGTAAAAACTGTTTTTCGTCCCAGAAGAATGAAACAGATACCATCCTAATGACTTCAGTAAAAATTATTTATTTTTACCAGGTGGAGTGCCACAACATAATCTCCTGTCGTCAATGTGCTCCACGTCAAGTCCTATGAACCAAGATCCCAGTGAAACATCCTCGTTTGCATATTTGTGCAGAACATGCCTAAAATATTGAGGTGAAAAAAATCTTTGATTAGGAATGTTTAGACATACAGTTACTGTCTAGAGGGCAAAGCAGAACTTTCCTATTTATATAATTTGTTCATCTCATATTTACACCTCAAGTATACAGGAATCTTACTGGTTTATGGATATGTATGTGGCTAAATCCTTTGAGATAGCATATAACTGTCCAGTAGCATGACGAAAGTACTTGTTTCCTGACTCGCCAAATTTCCAATGCTCAGGTTCATGGTATCTCACTCCTCTGTGCAGTGAGAGCACAGTTCTTAAGTGTCACCAAGAGGGAAAAACTTCCAAGTAGAAATACAAGAAATACATATAAAAAAAATAAAAATAAAAAAAATAAACAGAGAACTTACTTTTGAGAAAGTACCGGACCAGATTTCATGCAACCAATATATACTCTTCGTTTGGGTCGGTGTCTAACCAGAGTTTCTCCAAGTGTTGCTACAGCAGAATAAAGAGAAGACTTCAACAGTAGCATAATATAGGAAGCAGACTATCATATGCTCAGAATTATGGTACTGAAGTATTCTGCTCCTTCGTCTATCGACCATAATTTTGAGTGAAGGATTCTTTCCCTCATTTTCTCAAAATGAAGACTAAATAGATCCTCTGCCTATTTTTAGTTCTTGAACCTCTCAGACACTAATGATTAGAATATTTACCTATATTCACGTGAACATCATCATCAACTTTGACGTAAAAATCTGCATCCCATGTAGCAACAGCTGTGGCAAAATATATCTTCGTCTTGGCAGACAACTCGAGATATCCTTCAACATGTTCCTGACAAAAAGGGAATGAAGTATCATGCATTTTGTCCACAATCAGAACCATGAAATTTTTAGATGAACAAAGTGTAATGAACCAACAGAAGATCAATGTTTACCAGTCTCAAGAAATCTCCATGTTTTCTGTCCTCCGCTTCAACAGCTCTGTCTAGGATACCCCCTGGCGTAGCACTAGATGGGACAAGGGTTATGTTAAGAATTATTTACTGCATGTTCCTTCTGTAATGTAACCATAATAGCACATTTCACCAAAGCAATATTTATGCAAATTAATGTTCCTATACGGAAACCTACCATTCATAGTATTAGGTATTCCTATGCTGACATCTTACATATACTCATGTCAATATAATGTACTGGCAACACTTTTATGCATGAAAACAAAGACATCATTGGCAATTTACTTTTGCAGTTCATTAACTTCATAAATACAATAATGGCCTGCAGCAGTGCCTCTGAAAACAGTATCCAACTTATGTTGGTGAGTGTGTAGAGAGTAAAGACCTCTTGATAATTGGCTACACCAAATATTTTGTATCTGAGATTCCATAAGAAGGCTAAACCACACATAGAATTAGTTACAGAGCATGTTTCCTTCAGATGTTATCTGACTATATCACAATATTTGCAAGAAAGGTGACAGATTGGCAAGGCACCAGAACACACACACACACACACAAAAGTGCCCCGTAGAGCTAATGCTGCATGGATAAGTAATTGCATTTGTTAGCTATATGCTTCTGTGTATTGCAGAAGGAAAAACCAACTGCTTTCTTGATATCAACTACAGGTGCAATCATAGCATCCACAAAAGTTTACATTTACAAGCTTGCACTCATCAATTAAACACACACACACACAAAAGTGCCCCATGGAGCTAATGCTGCATGCATAAGTAATTGCATTTGTTAGCTATATGCTTCTGTGGATTGCAGAAGGAAAAACCAACTGCTTTCTTAATATCAACTATAGGTGCAATCATAGCATTCATAAAAGTTTACATGTACAAGCTTGCACTCATCAACCAAAAACTAAAAAGTAGACATCATTGAGCATGCTTATCTAGATTATAAGTGCTAAATGAAGACAATTTCCAACCTGTGACCAATGACAAAGCGCGCAATGATTCCCTTCTCTTCTTCCAGCTTTTTCCTTTTCTCACCTGTGATCCCATGTTTTGCAAAAGTATTCAGTCACGTGAAATATCCAGTAATGGTCATGAAGATTAGCCAGGCACGAATAGACAGGAATTGTACCAACCTTGAGGCATCCATGTAGCACGAACTGAATCTCTTCTTTTCCTGCTGCTAAAAGCAGTATTTATTCCTATAACCATAAGATACTTTCTCCTACGGGTGGGTTCATCCATTTTAATGTCTTCCGACAGAGGAGCCCCACTGACAATAGACTCCTGTGCAGCCCTTGCAGCTGCTAATTCCATCTCCAGATTAGAAATGGTCTTGTCCAAAGTGCTAAACACAGAACAGAACATTGTCAAAATAAAAGATATTAGGATGACCTAGGACCCCATCAAATATCAATTACTGATAGCACCAATAAAAAGCTAATAAAATAGTAGGCGGGCCTTACTGTATGGCATTGTGAGTTCTAAAAACTTCCCCAATAATGTCCTTTGAGTCTCGCTTCACGTCCTTCTGATGCAGCTAAAAAAAATATACCGGAAAATCAGGAAATGAACAAAAAGATTAAAAAAACGGACCAGATGAGAGAGACAAAAAAACATTATGATTGGAGCGCTCTGGCCAAAATGTGAAAATTGTGAACTATGAACTGCTAGTCCAAGTTGTGGATACTCACAATTTTGGGATTACAACCTTCAGAAACCAGTTTCAATTTTTCGGCTTCCACAGCAGTGGTCCGTGCAATGCCTTTAGATTCAGGTACCGTCCACCTGTTATCAATTTACACTTGTCATCAGAATTGCAAAATCCTGAGCTGCATGGCTTCCATTCACAAGTTCTATCGAAACGTTGCAAACTATTCTTAAGGCATAATGAATCAGGGTAAAAAAAAAAATCAACAAGACAATTACTTGCTCAAATCGGGTCTCTTCGGCAATGGGAAAAAAAATCCAGTAATAACTCTTCCTAGAATTTTTCCTTCTTTTATGTTAATGCCGTAAGTTTTAGTTTGCCGACAGTTAGTATTCAAACATCGATTTTAAGGTATCCAAGATTAACCATTCAAACTATGGTGGAAGAGAAAATGAAACTGGATCAGAAAAAAGCGATGAAGTTTCACCTAACAGTTGCACTTCCAACTACCGAAGAAACGATAATGAGCATTAAGTTACATCAGATGAGTCCCTTCTGCTCATTAAATGGGGGGTGGGGCAAATTCAGAAGGCCATGAAAGCGTCGGTGGGCCAGAGATCCAAATCACCAACTAAAACAACGAGCATCATTGAACTTGAAAAGCAAATGGCAATTATGCCAAAACTGAGGAGAAAAATTAAGCAATCAGTGCAACAACGAACGTCCGAAAATCATCAGACTTTAGCCATTGGAAGCCATAAAAACATCTCCAGATTGGGAGAGAGATTACAGGGGTGTAAATCCTAAGTTGGATCTACCTCACCCTGTCAATTAATGAGGAAGTCACAAAGTCAATTGAAGCAACCAAAAAAAAAAAAAAAAAAAAAAACAAAAGAACCGAAAAAGAAAGAAAAAGAGGAGAAGTCCAACAGTAGGAACTGCAAAGAAACCCAATTACGATTGCGCAGCCTCAAAACGATTCCAAAAGAACCTCACAATAAAGAAAAACGCATTGAACTTGCATATCTTCAACACTCTCAGAACAGGAAAACGCCAGAATCAGCAAAGAACGAATCTCCCAACAACTGCAAAATTATTCAAAACAAGCCTCCCTCAGTCGAAACAAAACCGAAAATCGGCTCCAAACCCTCTGGCTGAAAACGCGCAAACCGAACCCGTGATCGTTAGCCCCGAGAAACAAGCTACCGAAAAGGCAAAAACAGAAAAGAACAAAAAACCAGCACCGGACGCATCTGAAGATGAAGCAGAATTGTCACATCGGAGCAAAGGGCATCACCTGCTCGTGATGAGCATCCCGGCGCAGAAGCAACCCACGCAGAGCAGCAGGGTCCACTTCCTGGACACGGCGCTCTTGGGAGCTAGCTCTCCCCTGATCTTCATCGACATCCTTCTTTCTCCCTTCCAATTCCGCCCTCTGTTTTTTTCTTTTTTTCTTTTTTTTTTTTTGCTGCCTTTCAGCTCTCCCCCATGCTCAGCGCATACCCACTTGCAGCGGCGGCGAGAGAGAAAGAAGAATCGAATAAAGACCCAGCAAAGGAAGAGCTTCGGGGGGGAATCGGCAGAAGAATGGTATCTTTCCGGAGAGAGATAGGGAGGGAGGGGAATGTGTCTTAACAGAGAGGCTTTCTCTGTTTTTAAATTTGGGTTCTCATTCGTTCTCTCTCTCCCCTTCCATATCTGTCTCTCTCTCCCCTTCTGTTTCTAGTCTCTGCTTCGCAGGCAAGGGAAGTTGAACAGAAGTGAGAAGACCCACTAACTGCTGGAGCTCCCGAACCCGAATTTACCAAACCGTCCCTGTCGACCCAAGCCTTTTTATTTCAATGTCCTCGGCCTTTTTTTTTTTTCCTTTTGTTTTTGCCCCCATTTCCACCGTCATTTTTCTCGTCTTCTTCTTGTCCGAAAAGATTCTTTTTTCTATTTGTTTATTTCTTTTTTCTTTTCCGAAGCTTGTTGCTGATACTAATATTTTTCATTAAGTTATGCTTTTCTTAAGGATTGATATCGTGAAAAACTTTAAATTGGCAAATTTACCCAAAACCGATATGCATATGATGAATTTCTCATTTATTAGTTTTTGTTAAATCCTACTAAGTTTAGTGATATGTGATAGTTGACGAGTATATTTATTTAGTTTTACTCTCTATTTGTCACAAGTGTATTAATTTGCGATTTTTCGTTATATTAATTGAATTTAATGAAAATTAACATATAGTAAATTTATCACTTACGAATGTATTAATTTATGATTTTTTTGTGATCAAAAAATTATTTTTGGTAAATTTAATATAAATATATCAGTTTGAAGTTTTTCATAATATTAATTATTTTCTTAACATTGCAAGAATATTGTATTCAATCAGTTTATGATTTTAGGCAGAACAGAGGTTCGCCATGAAAATTCAATGAGAAAACACAAACACAACTTAACATAAGTAAATGCCAAACTCAACATGGTTCATAGTTTTCAACATGCATTTTAATGGGGTCAAGATATTGGTACACTAAAGAAAGATAAGAAAATGACAAGACATTTATACACACACACACACACATCGGAAACATGCAGCATCTTTCTTTTTCTTTTTTTTTCTTTTTTTTTTTCTTTTTGAACTTGTATAAAACTAGATCGGACAACCAAACGGCCCTATCTAGACCTACCGTCATGTGTTTTTGGGCTTGCCCGTGCCAGTTCTGGAACCAGGGATATTGTCTATTTCAGAGCATGATAAACTCGAATTCAACTTAAATGTTTTGTAATGTAGTTTGCCATGAAGGCATACAACTTTTTTCACTCTAAAAAATATGAACACGGTCTACGAATTTGTGATACTATTATATCTCATGTGAAAGTTTGATGCCTTCATCATTATATAATGTTGTGCATTAAGGTAAACTCAAATTCATTTGTTGTCATTATTTTTTCTATTCGTCTACTATATTGATCTTTTGTATCCTCATCGTATGAATTTCCAATTCTATGGGAAACTTGCAAAGAGATTAGACAACAACATTTTCTAACCAAGATGATGTTCATTTAGTAATTATGGCCCTAATCCATAAGATGGCAACGAAATTAGGTTGTATGTTTCCTCAACTGTTATATTTTGTTTGGTACGCCACATCTACACAAAGTTTGATAGGAGGTATTAGAAAGAGAGGGAAAGGTTTATGAGAATGCGATCTCATTTGGACAAAGAGAAAGGGTTTGGAGGGATTGAAAGAAATTATGAGGCATTGGTAAATTATCTTCACGATCATTTTAAATCCCTTTAAATCTATCCAAATACCAAGAAATTAGAAGGAATTTGTGCATCGATAAACGAAATATGTCATTTTTTTTTTCTCATACCCTTTTCTCTATCTATTTTTCATTACGCAAAAGCAAATTTACGTTATAGTTTGTATTTTCCCCATTCTTTCCCCTAAGTAAGGATCCAAACAATGTGAGAATTCAATCCGTTCAAATCATATCTCTTCCTTTCTCTCATTATTACTCGGACCCCTTTCTTGTCAAATCATTTCAACTCTATTTTCTTAAATCATTTTTCTTCTTTTTCACTGGTAATTATTCAAAATCCCTTCTTCTTCTTTTATCTTTTCAATCGCCCCTACCGAACGTACATTTGATCTTTCATGGGATCTTTAATGCTGGCAGGGCATGTCCCTGGATCAGCACATGAACCTCATGTGGCTAGGGAATAATCCCCAACGTTTACCTCTAATCCTGATCACATGACATGGATTTAAACTAAGGATGTCTTCTGCTGGAACATGCACTGCACTTGAGTAGCACCCGAAAGGGGTTGACATACAAGCATTGTGCATGTGCAACCTGCAACGTACCCCAAAAGAGGAACCGCTGTTTATCAAATTGTAGACCCCAAAAAAAGGCAAAAGAATCGTTAAATAAGCAAAAGTAAAAGGGGAAAAAAGGAAAACAAAAAAAAAAGATGATGTGGAGTCGACTGTCTAGGAGGTCTACGGTCAACGTTCAAGAATGCGATTTGCAATTATTAGATCCCTAGGCATTAGAGGGGTGTCATCCAGGCTAAGGGCTTGAGGCGGTCAGCCATAGAAAATCCCCTGATGCTTTCGGGATTCCACGACAGTGTAGGGAGCAAATCAAATGCTGTGATTAGGGTTGAGACGTTGACCAAAAATATATATTTACGCAACGTAATTTAATGGTGAATTGTCAACGTCCTGAAAGTCTACCTATGGAAAGCTACCGAGATCTTTAAAAAAATTTAATACATGTAAATGTCATATGTGGCAGATGTGAATTTCACCTTAAGTGCAACCACTCTTTTCGTGCATTTACTAATGGGTTTGACATTCTTGTTAACTTGTTGGAATAATGCCTGATAAACTGTCAATGTAGCACTACATAGACGGACTAAAGAATGATCCAAAGATGCTTTCAACTTCTTGATTTTGCCAATAATTAACTTAAGGCTTTTCTCCTTATACGAGTATTCAATCTTGATTGCTAACAAAATTTCCACCAAACTACCCTATGATTCTTTTTATGACAATATCGAAGGTGTGTTTATTTCGCAGAAAAATCTCACAATAAAAGAAAATACTTTTCATGGAAATTATTTTTAAGGAAATTGTTTTCTCATTTTCAAATTTTATTTTCCACCAAACTACTCTTTGTTTTTTATTCGAAAATGATTTTCTGTTAATTATCTTTTCAACAAATCAAATGTATGAATAAAGCTGGAAAGTTAATTCTCAAAAAATTCTTTCATTTAAACAAATACATCCTAACCCTACACTCAATTGAATTCATTAACACTCAAATAAATTAAATTTCGACGTCACTAGAATCATTTTTAGGATATTTTCCAAACGGAATCTCTTAACCATTTCCAAATTTCGAGCAGAGTTCCTCATCATCGAACTGAAATTTTTATAGTTATCCCTAGATTTTCCCCCGCCGGACACTGTGGGTGTGGGGTTAATCCATGTTTAGTAAGGCTCTCGAATTCCGGAAACTAGGCGGCACGTGATCAGATCCAGCAGGCCCAAGACGTGGCGCGTCCCCATTCGCCGCCCTTCTCGGTAGACCCCAAGCCTGTCCATTAATCACGTGACCGGTCACATACCGGCTCACGTGGACGCGCTGCCACAGCCTGCATTCCCGTCGGGCCCCACCTCACGAGCCGACCCGACACGTGCCATGATTTCGCCGACTGCAATTTCATCTTGATCCCTTTTCTTCCTCTCGTTCGATGTCTCTGCAGCCACATGAGGTCCTGACTGGCTTCGGCACCGGCAGCGTCGGACATTCCGCGCGGCCCCCGGAGGGCAACATCGTCATTCGGGTCGCGAAATTAATGCCGAGATTATAAAATGTTGAGGATCAAAAGTTCCCTTGGGAGCATGCGCCTTGGATTAACGTCCAATTGATTTCTTGAAGTTTAGGGTCGTTATAGTGCATGGATATCGACAGAAGCGATTATTAAAAAAAAGAAAAAGAAAAAAGAAGGAAATTTAAGGAAAATAGTTGAGAATTCCAGATCAGGCCTGGAAAATCACGCTCGAACGGGTCGGTTTGTACGGATTGGGATGAATCCAGGCTTTGGAAGAAGGGAATTGATTATTTGATACGGGCTCGTAAACCAGACATTAGGAACAAAATTTGAATATCTGGGAATTATAAGCTGAGATGCTGATCAGCAAGTTGAGGTACTACCATCATCACGGCTTGATCTCAATACAAATGGTGAGTGCGATGAATGCCTAGTGTGTACAGCGGAGATTTTAAGAAGATGTCTTTACTTAGGGCGCATTTGTTCTGGCAAAAATTTATTTAGTGAATTCATTTTATAAATTTTCGTTTGTTTAGTTTGTTGAAAATAATTGGTCAATAAAAAGTCAATTATGGTAAAAAAAAATATAAGTGCTTAAAATTAAGAGGAAAAAGAAAAATATTTTTTCTCAAAATGAATCATCATTTATTATAAATTTTTTCGAAAAACAAAGGCGCCCTTAATATTATATTCTCCCTTGGTGGAGGAGAAAATAATCTTGGGTCGGATATATTTTGCCAAGTAACCGGTTTATGCAGCGAAAGTGACCAAAGGCGTTGCCAAAATAAAACAAAAACTCGATATAAGTGTATAAAGTGGTGGGCAATATTTTTACGGGGGTTATTCTAATTTAATGGGATATAATATGACATAAGGGCATTTTCGATAAAAGTGGCACTTCAGTAAATTTCACGATCACAACAGATGCAGCAAAGGGAACTTTTTTCCAATCAGCAAAGGGGGAACTTGAGGTGCACATTGTTGGATTTGAAAAGTCTGGATGCAAGTTGATACGAGGGTGCGTCTGTTTGGTTGAGCGTATTTTTGATATATTAATTTTTCAGATTTTCACCCATATGGTTTATCGAAATTATCTAGTCAACTAAAAGCACATTCTGATTAATATATTTGCGCATATAATTAGGAAAATAAATTCCTAAATTTTAAAAGATCGAAATGCTTTTTGAATTTTTTTCCTTTTTATTTTCTTTTTCCTTCTCCCTCCATTGAATGCAGGCCTCGATGATGGCGGGCGACAAATCACAAGCGAGGCTCAACCTCACTAGACCGGTTGTCACAGAGGTTCGATGACTAGCAAATAAAGAAGGAAAAAAGGAATTTTTTTTCATAAATAAATTATCATTTTTTAAGCTAAGAGAAAATCATGAGATCGAAATCAATTTTTAAATGAAATTGTTTTTGGTCACACATCACTATACAAAGGAAAATTATAAATTTTCTAAGAAAAAGGATTTTTCGAAAAATATTTTGTTTATGATTAAGTTTTTCCCACCCTAAGAATAGAAATTTGACGAAGACGTTTTAAAATATTCCCCAAATGTCTTCAAAGCCGGCTCAACCGACGGCGCGGACATGGTGAAGCGCGATGTGCACGTACGTGTATTGCAAGCATAGACAGAAGTTATCAAACGTTCGATCCCCAACGAGACCAGCGGGTGGCGACGGATGCATGCGGTTGAGTGCGGTGCGGGGCGATCGAAATTTGGTCGTGGAGATGCGTTGCTTGCAAATAAGTCTCAGCTTCCAAAAGTCGTCCCCGTCGCTTTACTGCACAGGGCAACTTGTCGTCTGTTCAAGCAAGCTCCCGCACCAGCCCTCCCTGCAAAGCTGCCACCGCACACCACTCCCTCCCCCCCTCTCATGGACTCTCTCTCCTGTGCAGCTACAGCTGCAGTTGCAGTTGCGCCTTCCTTTTCAGGCAATTCAAGAATCATGTGGGAAGCCTCCAGAGAATATCTCGCGAAATCAAAATTAGGTGGGGGAGATCTCGCCTTTGCCTCGTGGGGGAAAGCCAGGGGGCGTTTCCGTCCTTTGGGCCACAACCTCTCCAAAATAAGTCTGGCTTTCCAAAGCGTCGGCCATCCGGTAACTATATGTATGGGTGAGCAATCGGGCCAGTTCAACTCGGGAATTTGCGTGAACGAGAATTGTCCGATATGTTCAAGGCCAATTTGCAAGGAGACCGGCCAAGTTCCCAGCTCCAAAAATTGAGAAGCGACCTTGGGCTGGTTCGGTTCCTTGTTCTATAAGTTCTTTTGCTACTTTTTTTTTTTTTTTTGAAATAGAGAATATTTATTGAAATTTAATATGTTTGACATGTCATCCTCAAGCAGAAAACTGTATTTATATATGCCTCATGCATATTTTATATATAATAAAATAAAAAAAGGCCCCAGTTCCTCATTGACCCTGAAACCAATTAATTTGGCTATAGGCCAATTGTGGCCAATTGTAGGGTCTATTCCAAGTTTGGAACCTAAATATAAAAAACATATAAAACTCGTCTCAAAAGGAAAAATATTAACTCTAATACCATGTTAGAAAGTCTATCCTAAAAACTTAGACTGTAATGTGAAGAGAAACCACATGAATATAAAAAATATATAAATACCCGTTTAAGTAATGTGGGACAGTACTTCAACGGAATGAATTACCCCTAACCGCATATTATTTTAACGGGGGGAAAATATTACGCAAAATAGATTCATTTTATATAGATCAATACCATCATCGCCATCCCATGTGTGAACCACGCAACGGGACCCGCATCAATGGCTATAAGCGACGTCGGTCTGCGCGGACTGAACTCGTGTGTAGTGACTAATCCATCGACCCCCCCCTCCAATAAATATTTGCGTCGACATCTGCCGTTCTTCGTCTCTACCTTTCGTTTCTGGGTCTATGCTGGTGCGAAGGAGCTTTTACTTTTAGGGGAGGGGGTCATGATACGAGCATGATTGAGGCTGTGGGTTCCCCCTCTTTTTGTCGACCGGTTCTCTTTCACATGACGCGGGGCCTACAGAAGGGGTTGTGTTTCTACTTCATTCACACGGCCAAACACCAAAATGATAATATATATACCAAGATATATAAAGTATATATATGAAAAAAAAAAAGAAGGAAGGAAAAAAAAAAAGAAGGAAGAAAAGAGAAAGAAGGGGGACAAAAAGCGATGCTTGTTTGAACGTTGAACCATCCTAAGATTCAGATTTAGATAGATCTTGATATTGCCCAGCCCCAGCTACGCTTCGGGCTCCAAAGTGCTTGGGACGCCACCCGTCATGTGGCTTATAAGCAAAGAGGCTGACCAGATAGGGACTTAGGAAGGGGCAGGTGTGGGACCCACTACAGCCACTTGACAACTTCCTTCTTTTCTCCTCTTTTTTCTTTTTTTTTAATTATAATTTTCCCGTTTATTGCATCACGTTCTTAAATATATATATAAAAAAATTTCAATTACCCAATTGACTTCCGGCTCTTGTAATGAAAAAAAAAAAAACCAAATCAGTAAATTTTATCAGAGTGATGAGGTGCAGGTTCCAAAATTTTACCCTCTTAAAATTCAACAGTACAAATAATAAGGGGTGCGTTCTAATAACTTGATTCTTCCTATTTTATTTTATTCTTTTTAAGAATTTCATGTTTTTCATGAGATCTCTCTTGAAAAATTTATGCTTTTGATTTCCCATATCACCAAGAATAATTTCAATTTCAATATATTGGCTTGGGTGTTTTGCTCAAGCCATACATGGTGTTTCATTGATCAACCTAAACTTTTCTGCTTCAGGTGGATTCTCTCATCAACATGGCAAGGAACAAAAATGCAAAAGAAGCGTTGATCACCTTCAATATCATTTTCTTCATAGCGTGCGTAGGGCGCGAAACCATTTTTTGAAACATGACGATATTTTTTCATTTTGTCAAATTCTTTCTTTCTTTCTTAGGAGTAATTTAATCATATATCTAGTGACCAACGCTATAAATTTAGTTTAGAGACAAAAAGAAAATTGCAATACCTAGCTGGACAAAAGATGTATACATTGAAATTTCATTGATTACGGCATCTATCCGATGAAAATTGCCCCAATCATCAAATGGGCCGAGAAGGCGACGGCCCATTACCCTTGTTTTTCTCTACGCCGTCGTCTATCTGGTGGGGGACTCAGGCCCAGCCCAAACTGGGCTGAAGCCCTCTCTTTCTCTCTTTCTCTCTCTCTCTCAAACTCGGCATGTAGCAAATTGACCGACCGAACCTGCAGAGAACGACGAACTTAGAAGAAGAAAGCTCGAGCGTAGGGAAACCGAAAGGAAGATGGAGAGGGATCGGAAGCTGCGAATGGCGATCGCCTTCGCTTCCGTCGCGGCGCTCTCGGCGTTCCTCGCCGTGCATTACCACCGGAGACGGAGGAAGCAGAGGAGCCGCGGCGGCGGCGCGTGTTACCTGCGAGCCGAGTCGAAGCCGCAGCACGGCTTCAGGCGAGTCCTGGCGGATAATTCCTACTCCCCGTTCAAGCACCTGAAGCTCGGGGGCTCCGATGACGGTACGTTCTCTGGAGCTGAGCTCGAACCATTTCTTCTTCGCTTTTGTCATTGCTGTCTCGCCGGTCGGTTGGCGGCGGGGGATTTCGCTTTGGAGTTTAGCGGTAGCGATGATCCGGAAATTTCGAACCTGTGCAAATGCTAGAAATTTTGGAAACAGTTCGAGTCAGATACGCCTTTGTGATGAAACTAAGGTGATCAGATCGTTGTGTTTGTTTAGTGAGAGAATGTACGGGATTCGGTCCTTTGTCGATGGAAGCCGTTAGTAAGATAATCCAGAACCTTCGAGCTTGTGCAAATGCTGAGAAAATTTGGAGTAGTTCGAGTCAGACACGCCTTTATGATGAAACTGAGGTGATCAGGCGGTTGTGTTTGTTTACCGAGAGAACTTATGAGCTGTGTTTTTTCGATTCGTGCCTGTGGTTACTGACGTACGTTATCTGGTCCTTTGTCGATGGAAGACGTTGTAAGATAATCGAACTTTTGACCTGCATTAAGAAGAGAAGCTTGTCTTTGTTGCGTTGTGTGTTGTTTCTGACTGTTAGGATGCTCATTAAAAAGAATCTTACATGAGGTATTGACATGTCATCTACTTAATTGATGGAAAGCTTTCTGCATTTATGTTTATTTGTTAGTAATCAGGATAGAAAAGCCAACTAACTGTGCGATATCTTAGGGTTGGTCATTTTGCTTGGAAGCATTTCTTTGCGTATTTTTCTGATACCTGCACGGAAAGATCTATGAAGCATGGCTTAATATGCTAAAACTTGACAGTGGATTCTTCAAACTCGCATCCATATGAGGCGGAGATTACGGCTCTGTTAGATAGTCCGCGACTAGAATCCACATTTTATCCTGATGATAAGATTCCAATGACTAGTGATGTCTATACTTGGGTGGAAACTGAGCAACAACTGGAGGAACTTGCCAATGTATTGATCAAGGAGAGAGTCTTTGCCGTTGATACAGAACAGCACAGTTTATGTTCATTTTTAGGTTTTACCGCCCTTATGCAGGTGAGTAGACATTTATCACCAGAATGTGCTATTCAATATGCGGCGAGCGCAGCTTGATAATGCTCGTGTCTTTTGCCTCCTCCTTTACTCCTTCCAAAATTTGATAGATCTCCACACAAGATGAGGACTATTTGATTGACACAATAAAGCTGCATGATGCTATGGGAATTCTTCGTCCAGTTTTCAGTGAGCCTAGTATTTGCAAGGTAATTTTTTCCCTCAGCCTGTCACATCATGGGCCCCTTCATTTGGATAAATTTGAATCTTGTTTGCCTTATCTGCTTGTGCTCTTCCACTGCAAATGATTGACGTGTACTTCCACTGCAAATGATTGACGTGTATCTGCATACATGTCTGGGAGCATATACCCATCAATTTCCTTGAGTGTTAAGTTGCTGGCTGATGATATTAATGATAATTAAAAACTAGACTTAATAGACAGCTTTAGTTTCATTTGTTATAAACTTCCTTGAAAATTACGCATTAGTCTTCTTCTTTTCAATCCAAAGTTCCCTTATAGTGAATAACTGCAATACATCAATGCTGATTCAATCTTTATGTAGGTGTTTCATGGAGCTGATAATGACGTTCTCTGGTTGCAAAGGGACTTCCACATTTACGTTGTCAATCTATTTGATACTGCAAAGGTGGACCTGTCTCTATTGAATGCCTTCTTCATGAACTGTATACATAGTAACTTTTCTTGCTTTCTTTTTTCTTTTCTGCCTTTATTGGGAAGAAAAGAGATTTGAGCGGTGGGGAAAGGAGGGGAGAGAGAGTGGTTGGGTGATAAAAACAGTCTTAATGGAAATGTATTTTCATGTCATCCAACTGCAGGCGTGCGACATTCTATCAAAGCCACAGAGATCACTGGCATACTTACTTGAAACTTATTGTGGTGTAACCACCAATAAATTGCTACAGGTTAGAACTGGGCCCATTTTTATGTATATTTTTGAAAGTCATGCAGAGAGCTTCTCAGTTGTTATTACTCATAGGTTATCTTTGAAATAAGCGACATGTCTTTCCTTATATTTTTGAAAAAAAATGCAGCGTGAAGACTGGAGACAACGTCCATTGCCACAAGATATGTTGCGATATGCCAGGACAGATGCGTGCTATCTGCTATATGTTGCTCGCTGTTTGGTTGGAGAGCTAAAACAAAAGGATAATGGTATGATATTTTCAATTGCATTGGTTTTGCCCAAAATAGTTCATTTCCTTCTTTCTTCCTTTTGTGGGGGGAGAATTCTGGCGAAATAAGGAAGTCATGATTTGTCAGAGTATTTCTTTGCAACATAAAGTTCATTAGGATGGCCAGATAGGCGGCATGAACGTTTACTTGTTGCATCTAGTTGTCTGCATGAGGTTTTGGTATTAGAGATCAAAGGTGATGAATGTTTGTTTTGAATTGAGCCAACAATTGCACCAGCACTTTCTGAAAAAAAAAAAAATTGCACCAGAATCTTGTTTCGATGATGAATTGCATTTTGTCCTGGAGGCATGTCGCCGTTCAAATATGATTTGCTTGCAACGATACACGAAAGATATTGAAGCTGCGCCGGGGGAGTCTGCTGCATCATCGATAATTTCCCGACATTCAAATGGTCAAGGAGGTGAATCAGATGCCTACAAAGCCCAGGTGCACCGTCTTTTATGTATCTGCATCCTCCTGCTTCTTTTTGTTGCGGTATATTCTGATGCCATTCCAATCATCAGTTTCAGGATATTGTGAGAAGAGTGTGCGCTTGGAGGGAGTTAATGGTTAGTGTTAGTTTTACAGCAACTTTTTGGTAATGAAAGTTTATCTGTTTTAATAGGAGTGTTTTAGATAGATGAAAAATTCTGGATAGTCATATTAGTTATTATACTTCCAAGATAATAATAAGTGGTACCACTTCACTTGTTACCTTACAACGAAAGCTTGCAGACTTCTCTGTCTGTTCCTAACGTACCTTTCTCACTTGGGTAGGGTCAAAATAAATCGCCAAGGCTCAGAATAATTTGATTTAACTTCTCTATGTCTGTTCTCAGCCTGTTTGGTTACAAGCAATGCTTCCAGGCACCTCTAAGTATCAGTTGAAAGGTCCTTTTTGTTATCTGCACTGATATTTAAAGTACTGGGCCTTTTTGTATTTTGCTTCTTTGCCTTGGTTAGGCCACGGTCTTCTTGATTGCTGTAATTAAATGCGTGTCAGCTCATGAGAAAGTACAATTTTACTAGTCTAAAGTGGAAGATCCCGTCAACTTGCAGCAGAATAAAATCATTCTTGGATCGCATGCTGACACGTGAACCTGCTTGGAATTGCAGTTCAGATTGTTGCTGATTGACAAACTTCACAGGAGCTTTTTTCAAAGACACTTGGCTTGAAAGAAGCCCATGATTTAATATAATGATAACCAGCCCATTTGGTATAGGAAAAATATGTCTATAAGAATAGGAACAAGAAAACAAAACGAATAAAGCAAACCTCAAGGATCAATGATAAAATGAAAACAGATTAGTCACAGCAAAACAAAAATATCATTAAAAAGGAAAAGGAAAAAAAATATCAATCTGAAAATTCAATGGACATGACTTCTCTGCAACCTCATGTACGATGGGAAAGCATCATTGAGGTGTATTCAACGTAAAAAAAATTGGTCTGAAATATTTCCTTTTGTTATTGTTTCCAGATTATATGAAATGTCCTCCCTCCATTAGTATTATGAATGGAAAATGTGGTGACTCAATAGGGCCTATTATTTCCGTTATTATCTACTGCAAATTGATGATTATTTAGAAACTTGATGAGTTTCTAGTCAATTCATATTGTTTTGAATTAACAATTAGATATTCAATGGTTTTGTTATTTGTCAAGTTGAAACTATGGTTTACTAGTTGTGAATCTGTAATCAAACTTACTGTCTTATTTATAGATGTCTTACTTATATAAATGACCTAATGACCTTGTTTTTGTTGATTTTTAGTTATAGTAGCCTTGTTGTGTTAGACTGGACCTTGACCATGCATTTTTAGAGTTATTTTTTAACATTTGAAGATTTCACAAATAAATCTTACTGTCCGATTTCACGACAACCTCACTGATCCTAGACGAAAAAGGGATCTTGACTACCTTATTCTTGTGTGTGTCTGCAATAATCTTTACTTGATAATGTTGTTACTGATTGGAGGGGCGATTGGATAGTTCTGCACCAAACATTCTTTTTTATGGATTTAGTCGCTAGATTTGGAGCTAAACATTGCTGGTTGATGCCATTGTCATGTGGGTTGAACAGGTTCAAGTATTGAGCCGGCTGTTGTATTGTCATTCGGCAATACTGTGCAAACATTGCTAAATTTCATCTAAACTAAACTGCATGAATTGAGTACCATGGTCACTTGCCTTGTCAAACAAGAGAAAGTGGTCAAGGTTTCCAATTTGCCTTCTTATGTCTCCTTTTCTGCTTGTATGTCTTCCTCACAATTCATCAAAGAAACCTAGGCAGAATTCTGATCTTTACTGATGTGTAACTTCCACGTGGGATACTGTATGGTCCTTTATCATGTTTGCCTTCATTCTTTGCTTTTGTTTGGGCAGGTAGTCTGCTTCTTTATAGCTATCTCTACTTACCATGGCTTACGCATTTCTTTCAGGCCCGTGTGCATGATGAAAGCTTAAGATTTGTATTGTCAGATCAAGCTATTGTTGCTCTCGCGAGCAAAGTTCCAACTAATCCAACAGATATATTTGACATCCTAAGGCAGGCTGATTCTAATACAGATGCCCTGAGTTCTTCCATGCCATCTCCATCACCTGTTGTTTGCGGCCACATGGACAGTTTCTGTGATCTATTAGAGGAGAGGATGGACAACCTCGATGAAATCTCTCTGGTTGTTCTTCAAAAGTGCCTTGGTCAAGATGGAACTTGTCCATTATCTGTCTTTAATTATTCTATTCTGGTCAATTTTACTATGAGATCAACTAACAAGGTAGTCTCCAGACAAAATGGTACTAAAAGTTTGAAACAAGTTTCTCGAAAGGCTTCTCGAGAGCTATTTGTTAAAAAGTTCTCTTGCAAATCTCCAGTGTACCATAATTGTAGGATCTACGCAAATGATGGACGCTTGCTTTGTTACTGCGATCGTAGAAAGCTTGAATGGTTCGGAGCTTTCTCAATCAGTTACCTTTTCTTTGTTTACATATTTATGTAAGTGTTGTCATGAATATTCACATGTGACAGGTATCTTCGCCGTGATCTTGCAAAACTTGTTGACAATGATCCTCCTGCTATTATGCTTCTTTTTGAGCCTAAAGGTCGTCCAGAAGATGAAGATAATGAATTTTACATTCAGAGAAAGAAAAATATTTGTGTTGGCTGCGGTGAAGGTAATCATTACTTGCGTTACCGGATTATTCCTTCGTGCTACAGAATGCACTTCCCTGAGCATTTGAAAAGTCATCGTTCTCATGATATAGTCCTCCTTTGCGTGGACTGTCATGAGGTTGCTCATGCTGCGGCTGAGAAGTACAAAAGGAAAATTGCGGAGGAATTTGGTATTCCGCTCTTTGTTCGAAATATTGTTGAACTGAGAGATGATCAAGTTGCATCAGAAACATGTGCAATGGGGATAAATTTTGAACAAGCTGGTATATCTCCTCTAGAATTACGAACGGCTGCAATGGCTCTACTACGCCATGGACAAAGAATGCCTCAGAAGCGCCGTGAAGAACTGACACAGGTCTTGAAGTCTTTTAACTCCGGTGTTTTGACTCACAATTGAACAGCACATTGTTTTCTTTTTTGTCCTCATATTTGCTGTTATCTTGGATCCAACCTAAACTAATTCTACAGATTCAGTTATAAGTCATTCTGGAGTTTCGGCTGAATCAAGTCAGAAGGCTAGTTTGTTCTTTTGGATATTTGAAATTTGATTTTGATCTTCCAGTACATGCACAAAATTCATAGGACAATTTTCTTCATCATTTTGACATGGAAAAACTATATACGTGTGTTCTGAATAAGAATACACTAATGGGGGCCCTCGATTTGTATACTCTTAATCTTTCTGCCATGCAGCTTTGTGTTGGGTATAGATATTCACTTTTTTCATCTGCTTTGACCTCCTAACTCCTTTAAAAGGTGTTGGCTATTAATTCGACTGTCATTAATTTGCAGATTGTGATGAGGTTTTATGGAGGAAGAGATATATCTGATACGGATCTGGAAAGAGCCTTGTTAGTTGGAATGAGTTCTCATGAGAAAAGACGGCTTGAGAAGAAGAGAGGGCTGTCTTCAAAACATTCCAAAGGTGGCGGTATTCCAGATAAAGAGCAAATTGGAAGTACTGAGAAAAGGCTGATATCAAGTACAGTGAATCCATCAAAATTTGAAACAGTTGATGTCTCATTGTCTGAAAAAGATCAGCAATATGTCAATGATGAGATCACGGACCAAGTGAAGACAGAGCCAATCAATTCAGGGATGGAACCAGAAGCTGCTGCTCATGATAGCAACAACGAAAACACAGATTTCTATAATTTGCAAAATGGCAACCTACAAAATGAAGGGTCAGACCTTGGTGATTCTAGAAATGATGAAACACAGCCAATGCACAACTCCAAATTATCGCTATTAGGACATGGACCCCATGGGAAACAAGTTGTCGATCACATATTGAAGGAGTATGGGGAGGATGGCATTAGTGTCTTTTGTCAAAGATGGAGACAAGTATTTATCGAAGCTCTTAAACCTCGTTTCCTTCCTGCTGGATGGGATATAAAGCACAGGTATTCTGCCAAGCACACAGGCTATATAGATATTGTTCATTCTTTGCAAATGGATAATCTGCTTTATATCAACAATTTTATTTTTTTGGTTCTTTTATGCCTCACCCACTTTGAACTAATGGTAGAACAAGTATTTAATAATGATTTTGTGACACATTTGATGATGACTGAATATGCTTGCGTTGATCACTCTATCTCAACATGTGATTTTGGCTCCTGAAACGACTCATGGGTCGCATACACAACTAGCCAATCAGGATTATCTGTTTTCCCTTTGGCACTGCAAGGGCATGATACTGCATGTTAGATCATCTCTCTCTCTCTCTCTCGCTCTGTGTTTGTGTGTGACGCTGTTTCATGGGTGTCGATGGGCAAACTGATTTCTCTGGCATTGCAAGAGCTTGATGTTGCATCTTATTCATTCTCTCTCTCTCTCTCTCTCTCTCTGTTTGCATGTGTGTGGCTGTTCCATTGGTCTGACTTGGCGTGCTGATTTTGCCAGTGGTCGGAGGGACTTTGGGGAATTTAGCGTGTACAATCCAATCAAGAAGGCATTGGCAGATGCTAAGAGTTGAAATCTGCTGTGGTGATGCTATTGCTAGCCACCACAAGGCACAGAACACCAGTGACTCCGGTTGGAACTGTTACTTCATTGGCAGATGCTAAGAGTTGATATCTGCTGTGGTAATGCTGTTGCTAGCCGCTACAAGGCACAGAGCACTAGTGACTCCGGTTAGAACTCTTACCTCAAAGGACTGTCACAGTCGTAGTGGTCCTCGGAATTTTGATTTGGCCAGTAATGTTCTTTACATTATTGAACACTTTAGGGTTTTGATGAAGACTTTGTTATTTATTGGATCGGCTCTGGTTTACCCTTGCACCATCAGTTGGTTAGGGTCCTCTTATTTATTTTTATTTTTTTGGGGGGGGTGTTCCTCGTAAAGATTCCAATGACATCTTCCTCTTACCCGGTTACAAATTATATCGAGTCAAGGCAGTTACTTCTGTTTGATCGACCTGTAATCAGCAATATTGAAGAAAAAACCAAACAAAACAAATGACAAAAAAACTGAGTTTTGGGACACAAACGGCTTAATTCATTTTAAAAAAATCAAATTTAGAACCCAAAACTTCTTTTTCTTAGAAAAAGGGGAAAACTGACACATATGACCTTAGTATTTCAGCCTATTATGCAATTATTGTGCCTAAAGTTAAGAGACCATTTGTATAACTATTCCCATAAAAAAAAAAACACCAACTCTCTCAATTGTAAACTTGTAAACTTTTCAGCCAGTATCCCAATATTAATTGAAAAGTACACATGGAATGGAATGTCGCATCTTTAACGGCATTATCGGATGGAATCATGAGTGGGGCCAGATTTGAGTACCTACTGAAAATTTATGTTTCTTTTTAGACAAAAACAATTAGAGCCAAAATTAGAACCTGAGCTAAAGTTGGTATTTTTTTTTTTATAAGAAAAATTATTTAGGACAGAATTAGGACTTAAGATAAAGGTGATTTTCTTTTTTTGGACCATAAGTAAAACCTGAACTAAAGTTGGTGCCTTTTAAGATAATTGGATCGACACAACGAGATACAAGTCCTCGGAATAAATTAATTCAACAAAACCGGCAGTGATCGCAGGGATTACAAATTCATTTTGAGGGGAGTAGGTCTTATGTTGATTTGGCATCTCTCTTTGTTGCCGTAATTCATCTTCGTACCATCGCACATCAATCCTCTCGAACCAGTTCCCTCTTTTTAATCCCATAAGGGCTTTCACACAAAACTTCTGCTTCTCCACCTTGGCATGTCGTTGGCCCCCACCAGACAATTCTACCGTGCTCTTCTCAAGAAGCGAGGATCTGCAACAACCCAAACGGAGGAAACTGAGTTTCCCTCTAGAAACTGTCGATTGTGTGGAAAAGAATACAGAGGCGAGTGCGACAATTTAGAGCATCAGAAATTACCAGTTCGACGTTGTAATCGCTAAAGGGACAACAATTGAGACTTCTGGTCAATGCCGTTGAAGATGAACGTCCCGGACATGGGAACAAATTGTTTCGTTATGAGCTACAACAAACAGAGAACGTGGCTTTAAAGCAAAATATAGCATCTCGGTTCCGATATATAACCAAAAGAAGAGCTGAGTAATAGCCCGAGCTATTTGGAGCACTCGACATCAACGAATTAACTAACGAAGCTATGGTGAACAGAGATGATGATGCAACCTTGATCACTTCCTGAGACGCAACTCCTCCAATGAAAGCAGCAACAGCGTGAAGCTCTGCAGCACCAAACCGGCACATTTCACTAATAAGATCCTCAGTCAAGGTTTGGCCATTGCAGCCCAAGTCGCTGAGAAGACTGACTGCTGCTGTCTTCAACCGAGATATATCCTCGTCCATCTCACTGCAGTGCATTCACCATGCAGAGAAATGCAGTGATCAGGTAATGACTTTTAAAAAGCTTGCTGGAGGAAAAATGGTAGATTCAATATCGGCAATACTTACCCATCAAACTCTCCAGGAAAGCTGTTATAATTAGCAGCAAACCGGTCAACAGCTCGAAGCAGTATATAGAACCCCACAGCAACACTGATTGACAAGAACCACAGATTTTCAGATGACAGGCAAAAATGATAGTCTTTTCCAGCAATAAAATTTATTTGCTAGTCAACTTGAAAAAATTAGTGGAAGATTGAAACAAGCCATGTGGTTGAGCCAAGATTAACATGGATCAAACCTGCACTAGCCAAGTCCAATTTGATCCAGAAGATACATGAACTTTGACTCAAGCAAGTGTCAGCAGAAAAAGAAAAAAAATTAAAGCCTAATAATGGGAAATAAAATGAATCGTCCGGGGTTAAGAACAGCCCGTGCTGTCAAGGATTAATTCCAAAAGAATAAATGCCATTCCATGTGACTGGTACCAGCTTTACCAATGTACTTTTCTAAGCACACTGACCATTCCATGTCATAACGAAGCATTCACCACATCCCAACAAAGTAACAATAAAAATGTATTTAAGGGAAAAGCTGTTATCATGGAAAAAGATAAGTTAGTGAGGATAATTTTATGATGAGTATCTTCAGAATTTCTGGTAGAACAGATGGACTCTTGAATTTATCTTTCAAGGATGAGGTCCATGACTGATTGATGAGCACCCCAAAAGAGTGCTTAGAAGACCTTGAAGAAATTGTGAACTTATAATTCTTTGTTGGAGAGAGGGGCTCTAGGTCTCACGATCTAAGCATGCGTATGAAGCATTTGCAACTGCATATTTCAGCAGGAAAATAATTTAAGGGATATAAGCTAAAACCTATCTTACATGTATTCTTCATCTGCTAAATACTTCTGAAGTTCTGATGGGACTGGAGAATTAAACTCGTCCTCGACTAGGCGATACCTGCATACCTACAGCTGAAAAATGTTATCTATTCTTTTTCAGGAAAGGAAAAGAAGAGACTTAAGAGAAGTGATAAACAAAAACGAAAAAAACGGATTCTAATAATGCTACATAATTGAATCCAGGATGGAAAAAATCTGAACTAGGCAACAATTTTAGCTTATATGTAGAAACTTACAACAGGAGTCAACAGCAAAACAGTTAAGGAGCACACAAGCAAACTCAGCAGCATCACTAATCTCAATGGACACCAAAGTGACTTTGATACACCATCCTACTCTGAATTTGCTATTTAATGCGGTACGCCAATTTTAAGCATGAACTAAATCATGTAAAAAATAACTCACTTTGAGTTTTCGTGCATTTCTACAGAAGCTTCAAATAGTTTGTTTTGAAATCGTCTTTGTCTCTCTACCAATCTTCTTCAAATGATTCGTCACTCGTTGCTCCATAACAAGAAAGTCAGCCTCTGCCTTAGCTTGGTAGATCTTCTGCAGGTTTACATAATGTCTGCAAAAGAGAAATGATACGGAAGATATGTCACCAAATTCTTCTCACACAATGGAGAACAAAAACAGCATCATTCATTCCCCACTAACTCTGTTGAAGATGTCATATCTGGTATCAAACTCTCAAGGGGTGCCTCTCCAGCACCTTCATTTGCAATAAATTCCTGCAAAGATAAAGCAACATGATACTTGAAATTCCATCTTAGGAATAAAATATATCTTGCTGGAAAGTCATAAGTCAACTAGAAGTTCTACAGGCAGATCAGCACAAATAGCAATTGAAATTTTCCTCAAACAAGGGTAGTAGGAAATGGAACCTAATTATAAATCTAAAACTATTTCCATTGTATTGTAAACATTGTGCTTCTAATTGATGAGGTTCTATTGAACTTCTAATCATAGATCTCAAATCACAGCAACTCAAAGAGACCTGGAAAAGGAAGATCTCTTTTCAGTGTCTACCCACTGAGAGATGATGCAAGCATTCTCCGAAGAAATAAATAACAAGAACGTATCCTCTGGAAATGGAAGAAAGACATGCACGGGTTTAAATGAACAAGTTCCGGGGTTCAGTTCAAACCCTTATGGCATCCTGTTTAATGTATTTGCACTATAATTGTCATTTACGCCATTCAAAGACATGTCAAGTACGATACAACAAGAAATCCATGCGAATTACCAGCTCAGTAAAGATAACTTCCCCCCTCCCCAACTCAAAAGCAGGATCTATTTATATATATATTTGTGATCCCATATTTTCGGACCCACATTTTCTCTTTAAAGTGGCTGTTAACCGACATGTAGTTTTTCCACATTTCATATATTTTCGTGACAACCGCCCATTTGGTAACTGTCTTAATGGGAGACATTATATAAAAGGAACGATATATAATTCCTACGTGCAAATAAGTTGT
The DNA here is from genome assembly GCF_016545825.1 of Eucalyptus grandis. Taxonomy (NCBI): domain Eukaryota; kingdom Viridiplantae; phylum Streptophyta; class Magnoliopsida; order Myrtales; family Myrtaceae; genus Eucalyptus; species Eucalyptus grandis. The sequence continues at coordinate 35,386,231 of NC_052612.1, forward strand.
TTGTTGATTATGATGAGGTAAATCTACGAACTTGCATTCTCAGTGAGTGGAAGTTGTTAGAATTAACAGCTTACTTCCTATTCCCAATTGCAGCGTCGACAAGAACGAGTTTACTCATCTTACCTGGAGCTGAATCTTGAGGATGTTGAACCTTGTATCTCAGGACCTAAGAGGTATAAGTTTCCTGCCGAGGGTCTCCATATCTTGGTTCCACAAATTCATGCCATTTGCATGGTTTAATGATTTTAACCTGCAATCCACATTAGCTTCAGTGTGCAACATCCTTAACTTTCGTCACCTTTTCTTGCCAGACCTCATGATCGGGTTCCTTTGAAGGAAATGAAGGCTGATTGGCATTCTTGTCTTGATAACAAAGTTGGCTTCAAGGTTAGTTTTCTTTTGAACAGCTACCTTTGATTTCATAATCACACGAGGTCATACTAGTTCTTTCTTCTAATTTTGCCTTGACTGGATCATTGACATGGAAAGCTTCCACAATGGTAGAATACGTAGGAAAATAAATTCTCTTGCTGTCAGACCAAGTTAGAGATTTGCTTTGCAGTTCATGTTGCATTTTTTCTTTTTCTGATGAAGTAGAATCTACTATCTTCAATTGAGCGCAGTCATTTTAATCTTATTCTGCAACGTCCTGTGACATCTTGATTAAAAGCCCTTGTCATTTCGTCCACAATAAATTTTGTAGATATAGGCAATAGGCTCTTCTTCCTAATTCACTTTTTTCTGGGAGGCATTATTTTCTCTAATTACAGCCCGCCTAAGTTGTTATCCTGCAGAATCAAACTGATGCAAAATCTTTTTGAATTTCTTTAAAGCTGGGTGAAAATACATAGGATATGATATTATGTTTATTTATTTGAAGCATGGGTGGGAATAGATAGACTATAATATAACGTTGGTTTGTTTTTGTGGTCATACAGGGTTTTGCTGTACCCAAAGAATCACAAGATAAGGTGGCAAAATTTTCATTCCATGGGCAGCCGGCTGAATTCAAGCATGGGAGTGTTGTGATTGCTGCCATTACTAGCTGCACCAACACATCGAATCCCAGCGTCATGCTTGGAGCTGCTCTAGTAGCGAAAAAGGCTTGTGAACTTGGATTACAGGTTCGCTGTGATTATAATCACTGTCCATCTCTATACTCTATACTCTTTCCAGGATCAAGCTTCTTTTTACTGTTACATTGATAATTCTTGTCGGTGACCTGAATTGTGACACCAGGTCAAGCCATGGATCAAAACAAGTCTTGCACCTGGCTCCGGTGTTGTCACTAAGTATCTACTTCAGAGGTACAATTTTGGGATAAGTTAGCATAGTGTAGTAGAATATCTTTATGTTGGCAATGAGGAGGCAACCTGATAACTGTATCTTTGATGTTGATGCAGTGGGCTGCAGAAGTACTTAAATCAGCAGGGATTTAACATTGTGGGATACGGATGCACTACTTGTATTGGAAATTCTGGGGACTTGGATGAATCAGTTGGCTCTGCCATCTCAGAAAATGGCACTGTTAAATGTTCTCTAGCACGGAGACATACTGCCTTGTGTTGGGCTTCCTTTGTTTAACCATTTGCATAAGCAATCGCTTGTGGACGTGTTGACACCTAAAATTTTAAATTAGGTTATTAATTTGGCCTTAGTTTCTTTATTTATGTATTTTTCCCTTTTTTTCGGATAATAAACAAAACAAAAACAAACAAAAAAAGAAGCAGCCCTCGAATGGGCCCTTACGGCCCATTTCCCCTTTCCGCCCGGCCCCACCGGTCGTCTTCTTCCTCGCGCCTCTGCAGCACACGCGCAAAGGACCCGACGCCAGAGAGGCAGGCGGACGGCGACCCACGTGGGAGGGGCAACTGGCGTCGGATGGGACGCCGGTTCAGCCGGCGGAGGCCGCTTGGCGCACGGGGACCGGCGGTTGAAGCTCCGTCGACCGGCTGCCCCTCGCCTATAAATAGGCCCTCGTTTCCGTCGTTGAGAGGCCACGCCGAGAAGGATCGAAGGCCACAGATCCTCGAAACCTCCCACCGAGAGACTTCAGAACGGGGGGCCGAGGATGAGCACGCCGAGATCCAAGGTCGGCCGGAGAAGCGAGCGCAGAGACGCGCGGAGGAAGGAGAAAGGGAGAGGGATCGAGGTCGCGACCCTTGGACACCCCACTGAGAGACTTTAGGAGGGCCGAGGGCTTGCAGCTTCGGATCTGGGCTTTGCCGGAGTAGAGAGAGAGAGGGACGCCGGAGAGAGGGGTTCGCGTAAGGTCTCGCCGTCGCCATCTTCGCCCGTGTCACGCCGTTGCCAAGCAGGTATCGCTCTGTCGCCGTCGCCGTTGCCATCGCCATAGTTTCCCCCCTCCGCAGTCCAACCCTCGTCACTACCGTTGCTATCACCGCCGTCGTTGCCGTTGCCGCCGCCGTCGCCGTCGCCGTCGTCCCCGCTGTTGTGCCTCGGCGCCGCGATTAGGGAACCCTAGGGTTCCCGATTTTCCGGGTCGCGACCCCGGGTTGTCGGGTCGGACCCGGATCGGGAACCGGGTAGGGATTTCGCAAATTGCGGGCGCGGCAGAAGACCGGGTTGCGATTCGGGTCGGATCCGGGTAGGGTTTCGTCGCGGAGCGGGTCGTGGACCCGGTCGTCGGGCCGGGCCGGGCGTCCCCAAACGCCCGGCCACGGCATCGTTTTTAAAATAAAAAGCCCGTTATGCGGGCCCGTTTGCGTTTTAGGGTTGACCGGGTCGGAACCAACCGGCGGATCCGACCCGGGTCGATTTTATTTTATTATCTTAATATATTATAAAAAATAAAAAATAAATATTTTATTTAAAAAAAAATCAAAAAGTGTTTTATTTTCAAAAAAATATAAAAAAATGTTTTAATTTCCAGAAAATCAAAAAATATTAAAAATTGTTGAAAAATGTTTTATTTTCTAAAAAAATCGAGAAAAATCAAAAAATAATTTATTTTCCAAAAATATCAAAAATATTAAAAAATATTTTATTTTTCGAAAAATAAAAAAATAAAATGTATTTTATATTTTCCAAAAAAAGCCAAAAATTCAGAAAAAGCCAAAAAGACTTGTATTTTCCCAAAAATACCAAAAATACCAAAAAATCCCTTTTATGTCCAAAAATGAGAAAAATACTCAAAAATGTTTTTCCTCCAAAAAATGCATGGAAAATCCCTCGAACATCCAAAAAATCTCGGGGTTTAAACAAGATTAGGTACCGAAAGGGCATTAGTGATTAACTAGTGTAATCAAGTCCCCGATCCTAATTTCTCTCGGTTGCGCAGAGTGAGTATTTTTCCCGATACTTCACTTGGGTTTCTAATCAACCCACCCCAAATCGATTAGTGGCGACTCCATTTTAAAAATTGATTTATAGGTTAAAAACTTAAACTATTAAAGTCGTGAATTGGTAGACTTGGGAGAGTCCGGGCTTAATAAATTCAGCCGAGCCATTAGCCTCCTTAGGCGCTCGTACCCGATTGCGAGCGCCGAAAAAAAAAAAGAGGTCGCGACGGCTTGGCGACTCCGCCGGGACTTTTGAGGACTTAGGCCATTTTATCTTTGTTTAAATGCTTTGCTGACTTGGTTTTTTTTTTCTTTTATACAGGGTAATAGCTTAAAGTTTTTTTTATTCTGTTAAAATAAAATGTTTTTGTGATTATAAACTGTTGTGCATGCTTTACTGTTTTAAACACTACACATGGCACACACAACCCGGCCGTCGGACCTGGGCCGCTATAGGATTTCTAGGATGGTGTTAAGAAAGATACGACCTCGAACGCGAGACTGTGATGTAGAGGTTGCCTTTCTTTTCCCCGAATTTCTTAGCCGAGGTTAGGAGGATATGCTGCTAACGCGAGACTACGACGGGCGGATATCCTTTTAATCTCACCAAGCCTTCTGAGTTAGAAATCGAGCCGCACGTCTCACGCACATGTCTCTGTGCTTGCCATTTTTCTTTAAAAAGCAAAAGTAATCCCTTTACTTTTACTCATTCTTTTTATTTGGCCCATGGCAATTTAGGATAAGCTTTTTCAAGTCCCAGTTTATATGCGATGGGGAAAGACGATATCCAGTTCATTCCTGCTCCCAAGGCGGAGCTCTTCAGATGGTGGGGTCAATTAGATCAGTTTGCCCAAGAGCGCGTGAAGGCCAAAGTCGGTCATCTCCTATCGTTGATTCAAATCACTGTTCGTCCCGAAGTCATACAGGCCATGGCACATTTCTAGTGCTTGAAGACGACTACTTTTATGTTTGGTGGGTTTGAGCTAACCCCAACTCTGGAAGAATACAACATCATCACTGGAATGCCTCTCGAGAAAAAGCTTGTTAAGCCATCGACAGGCTTCCTCCCGTGGCAAGGGTTAGCGCGACTTTTAGGAACTGAAATCCATGTCATGAGACAAATTCTTGAAGGCAACCATAATACCTCGCCCACTAGAATTCATGAATGCCTGTTTTCAAAATCAGCCTATGACCCAAAAAAAGCGAGATTTTCCTCCTGGGTTTTTTTGGGTTCATCATTTTCCCCCATCAAAGAAATGTCATAAGTCCTAAGATGGCATGGATAGTTGACCGAATCTTGAGGGGGCAAAATTATGTCAATATGATTTTAACTGAAACATTCTTATCCTTTAATCGTTTTAAAAACAACACGGAGAAAATCATGCGAGCCTCTCCTGAAATTTTACAAGTCTGGTTCTTTTCTCACCTAAGCGAATTCCAAGGCTTCATGCGATCATCCGGAATGAATGACTTCGAAAATCCATTACAAAAATTTATGGTTTTAGGACCATACATTCCCAATCAAAGCTGTTTAAATTGGATAAATTTCCTAAGAGACCCGGCTCCTGAGGCATTCCAATGGTGTGCTGGTTGGTTCTATGAAAAGAGAGCTCGCTTTGCTTTCAAGCGCTGCCATCCAATTCCGTTGCTCGGCCTCACCGATGCTTTTTCCTATTTCCCACAACGGGTGGCACGACAGTATGGAGCCCTTCAGGAGATCCCGCCATCTTTCAAGAAGAGGACCCCTCCACTTCTCTTCACTCATCAAAATTTTGAATACATGGTTGACATTTATGAAGAAGCATGGAACAAGTGCCATCGTAAAAGGATCGTGGTACCTGAAGGGCTTGAGGGAGAAGAAAAAGCCCACCACGCCTCCATGTCCTACATCCACAACCATCGCATCCCGACAAAATGGAAGCCATCGGTCCCTCACTCAATCGGCGAGAGCACCAGCACGAGCAAGCAGAGCTCATGGAGAGGGATTTGGGAATGGACTGGATGCACACCTCAGAGCCAGCCCAAGGAAGCAGGCGTCCTCACAAGAACAAGGCTCCCCGTCGCATATAAATTAGCAATCATGTGCCCCTTAGTGTTAATATTGTGAAGGTTTTGTCCCATTGTTTAGGGACTTTTGTTTAATGTCTAGTATTTCATTCTCGTCTTTTCAATTGCAAGTTCTAGATGTCGAAGTCTGCGGTCTATAAAATCCTCTTTTGATAAATAAGAAAGCGGTTAGACCACCGCCATGGGTCACTCTTTGTTTACTTTCATTGTGCTCATTCATTGTTTTCAACACGAGTAGGTAATTATGAATCGCCGACCACCAATTGCTCGTGAATGGCCTCATGCAATAGGACCCGATCAGAATGATGTACAAAATCGCCTTATTAACATTGAAGACGGCGTAGGACAGATGTCCATTGTCCTTCAACAACTCTCAAGACAAATGAAATCCACTCAAGCTGAGCCCAACTCTATAGTTGCCTCAAACACCGTCATGACACCCGCAAATTTGCTAGAAAATAGCCGATACCATAAACAGTTTGAAAAGATCATGAAAAAGTTAAGCCGGTTGCGGAGCAAATCCCATGGACCTGTCCAATTACACCGGCATTGAGATCCCCGAAAACTCAAAGCACTCCGAATGCGAAAGGTATACTGATATCTCCCGCCCGAGACCTACTTGCGGCCTACCTCGGTTCGAAGGATGATTCAATCATACCAATTGAGCTTGACTAGCCCTGCCTTGCGATGGTACATTGTCAGGAAGATTAGTCTCCTTAAAATCTGGAGGGAACTAATTCATGTTTTTCACCAAGAATATGATATTGACATCAACCCTGACATAGCCTTGCCTTACGAAAAACTGATGATTGCGGAGCATGAGGAACCGTTAGTCGCTGAGATAGGAGAAGATCATGTTAATGAAGCCTTGCATGATAAATGGGCAGCTGAACAACACCCTGTTATTGGAAAATTTCCCACTAGGAAAGGCAAGGAGCCTTTGTACGAGATCAAAGACAAAGAGCCTGTTCAAGACCGGGGCACGACTGGACGACTCCCCAAGCTTACTCCAAGAGCTAGGGTCCAAAGAATACCAACCCCTATCAACTTGGGAAGTGAATCAGATAGTGAAACTCCAATGTCTCTCACTTCCTTTGACAGAATCGAGCTGGCAAAACGAAGGGCCTTACTCAAAAGGTCTGGACCAGAAGCCAAGAAAAGAAAGCCTAAGCAAATCAATGCAGCGTCTGTCGATGAGCCATCACACCCAAGCTTCGAGCATTCCCAAGAATACAACCCCAAGGACTTCCAGCGTTATTTCGACAATGAAACTGGCGATTCATCGTATAACTGTTTCCTAGTCTCATCCGGGGATGAAGGCTCGTCAGAAGAGGAAGCATACGTCTTTATCCGCCACGATCCTAACGAAGTACTAAGCTCTTCCTCTGACCATGAGGATAGCTTCAATACTTTATCCTCATTCGGAAATTTTGACCAAGAAGAAAGCAATGGGATAATCTCGGTAGAATCCAACTTCCCTGAAACAGAAAAATTCACCACTACAACAGATATGTAGTGGGAAAACCAGTGGCCTAACCAAGATACATCAAGCCCGTCTTGCCCCCGTAGGATCATGAGCCCCATAGAAATGTGGATACCCAATCTCCGCAAGTATAACGGCACAGCTTGTCCCGTGGCCCACTTGCAGTATCTCCATGCGGAAATGAGTCGGTACTATGGCCCGATGTCGTTCACAACTCGGGCATTCAAAGAAACTCTTACGGGTCTGCATTGCAATGGTTTATCACAGCAAACATTTATCTTCTAAAGGATTGGAATGAGCTGACTTCCACATTCTTGCATCGGTACCAAAGCCGATCGGGCCGAACGCCTTGTGAGAGCTTGGCTCACTTCACAAGAAAACCAAAGGAAGATTTCCGAGCATACGCAGGGAGGTGGAGGGCTTTCATGATGCAAACCCACCCTCAACTGGCTGAAGAGGAGTTAATGAAGCAGTTCATAGAAGTTTTGTCCTGCAAGCAGCGCTGTTGGCTGCGTGGGTTACACTTCCGTAACTTCAACGAGGTAGTCATCGCATGCGAATACTTCGAGTCTACTGAAGGCGAGGAATTCAAAGACGCTTAGCTTCAAGACCAGTACTATCAAAGCGCTCCTTTACACAGGGGTTTTCATGAGTTTTACTTGTTTTTATAATTTTATGTTTCTCATCTTATCTAGTGTGCTACAGTTGTATTTTCCATTCCAAGTACTCTATTGTACAGTTGTAATATTTTGTTTTAAGAACATGAGGCGGTACTCCAAACCAGCCCGGTGATGTTATCCAACCATGAAAAGAAAATATCATCCAAGGAGAATACTGAGGGCTGGGCTTCCTCATGCTTTTTCTCCCCCAAATACATATTTTGAAAATAAAAATATTTCATCACCCAAAAGCTTTTGTTAAAACAAGATGATCAATGTTTGTCTTTCTGACTCACTCACTTCATGATCATTCCCGTCCCCTTTGACTTAGTGTGACAGGGGGCATTTGAAGCAAGCACATTAGGTGGACTCGCCAAATTCAAAAACACCCTGCCAAGAAGACAGTGGGGCAAATAAAAGATCATCCCACTTCAAAGGAGGTAAGTCTTATTCTCTGAACATAATTTGGAAATGATGTCCTATCTCTTCTATTTACAGGAAACGGAAGATAAGACATAATAGGTGCATGCATACGGTTGAAAATCAAGCCGTCCCTAAGAGCTTTGTGCACTCCACCTCGCTCCTGCCCAACTCCTCCTCAAGCCGGAGCAGCATCTTCTTCCCTCAACGTGCCCGAGCAACTAAATGATACGGTTTCATCAATGGGATTTCCGGCTTTGACAAGCCAAGAAGCGCAGAAAAGGAATTTCTTCTCTTCCTTTGAAGTGACCACTGTCAACAGGGAGGAAATCTAGACAGATGAGACAGTCTCTAGCCCCTTATTTCAAATGATGACTAAGGGCTTAGAAACCTCACTTCGTGCTCTAGACGCATGCTCTCCCAAGAAATAATTTCCTTAAAGACAGAAGGAGAAATTCCACAGAAAGAAGGCGTTGAAGATGAATCAACGACCAGCAATCATGCATACATGGTCACAAGTGAGGAAGGCCAATCGAAAGAAATGTCAAACTATGCCAAGACGAAAAGGCTGTCATCGACATTCAAACATCATCAGGAGTCAGCAAATACAAACTTTGGAGAAGAGTAATTTGGCATCATTTCCAATACTCCCCCTTCTTTGAATTCACTTTTGACATATTCCCCCTATTGACAAGGAGCATCACAACTCAAGAACCAAACTCAATGGTTAGGCAAATCAATATTGGCCAAGCTAGTACGTGGAAATGACCCACATCAAATTCACCTGGCTTCGTGTAAAAAGACATGTCATCCAGAGCTAATTCAAAGAATAATTGACCTAATGAAGCAAGGGACATAGGACTTCATGTCCCCCTCTCACTTCAGTTCACCCAATCATCTGCAAACCAAAGTGAATGGTAAAGTTGTATCGATTCCAGTTATTTGACTCTTGAAAGAGTTCATGACTAACACATTCCCTCTTGTTTGTTGCGGGATCACCGACCGTCAAAAGCAAGGATAACGAATCAATGAGAAGCATGTCTTGTTTGTTGCGGGATTAACTGATCGTAAAAAACAAAGATAACAAATCAATGAGAAGCATGACAAACTCTCCCAAGCAAAATGGCGCCTCAAGTATTGCCAAAGCAAATGACAGAAAATCTTCAGGCCTCAACTCACATTTAATTTTGGCCAAACTAATTGATCTACTTGTACATCTTCTCTTCTACAGGGGCAAAAGCAGAGATGCCCGTTTGATGTTCAAAATCTAACATATTTGGAAACACCATTATGTTAGCCCCTAAAGTTGTCAATAGGGTCTTTTGCGAGTCAAAACCATTCACTTGTTTTGAAGAGTTCAAACTCCATCATATTCAAAATGTTGCATGTCATTTCCGATGAATTATGCATGATGATTTCGTCTGTCTAAGTCACCGATTCCACCGAGGATTATCGAATAGACAGCTAAGTGAAGAATACAAGATTAATTGAGCATGCTGGATGAGGCGTGTCGAATGATGACAGGCAAGCCATATCCTACACACGCTTCCCCCATCTATACACTTGTGAGATGAGTGCAGAAGATTCCATGGCTGCAGGGTAAAGAGTTCTCTCGCGAATGGTACGATAACCAAAATAGTGAGAGGCATTCCATTGCTCACCCCATTGAGCCCCATACATTGGTGAAGCTTCTCTCATACCCCCGTCAAGAGCAACCCCTACACCGGGCGGATTAGAAGCGAAGCAAAGATCACAAGGTGAGAAGAGAGATAGAAATTTTCTTGCTTGCACTTGCATCAATCTTTGGGTGTCTTTATTGCATATGAACACTCACGTTAATTTAAGTGCCCTAGAATGACGAAGAGCAATTCTTTCTCTATGCACTTGTATTCATTGTACAACCCAATTGAGTCTGTAATTTCACCCTCACATGGAGGCAAAACATAAGTTACTGCCATTTAAGCAGCATAGCCCAGAGCGCCTACTGAAGATGAAGACTCAAGAGTCTAATAACGGTGCTTCGATTGAGCTTGTCTAGGCCAGTTCCTCTAATGACAAGAATGAAAAAATAGGGGCATAAAAAAGCAGTGTACCTGGTAAAAGCAAGGTCAATGCCCATAAAAGAAGAACTGGAATAAAAAAATAGGGGCATGAAAAAGCAGTGTGCCTGGTAAAAGCAAGGCCAATGCCCCCCAATCAAAAACGCAGCCAAGAAAAGTTGTTGTTGTGGTCCATAGAACCTCCGTTCGACAAGAAAGACTAGTAACAAATGCCGAGACAGTCACCAACTCTCACCCTCTTACATGTGAATCAAGCCTACTTTGCATCCCATCGTAAAAGTCTCTTCAGACTAGGGGCACTTCAATTAACGTAGGATTTCATGTCTATAAGCATCACTCGAAGAAGTACGAGCAAGAGTACTCTATCTCTTTTCGCAGGATTCTTGACTTGTAAACCCGGAGATGATCGTGCAGCATTTTCGTCCATCAGCTTTAACCTTGATGGTCCCCTTCGATGAGTCACTGACCAAGACTTCATCACAGTTTCAACAAAGACCTCTCACATTGGTAAAGTCGTATCGTTTGCGAGAATACTCGGACCCCTGCTGACATGATGACAGTGAGATAGTGTGGTCCTTATAAATCCTGCATCAATGGTCAGGATAGCCTTTTCCATGAGAGTGAGCGGAAAGTCCTTTCGGATGAAGTCCCTCATCTAGCATGCTCAAGACATCTACATTCTAAATGAAGGTTGTCTTTCAAAATCTTCCCAAAGTGGAAATCAAAAGATGCGGAAATCCGACAAAATTATCATGCATGAATCTCATTTGAACTCATGAATTTATAGCATATACAATCATGTGTGCATATTGTGCAAATAGCGAGATATACTCTCGAGATTAGAGATATTGCTAGGTAAGCATATCCCTATTCGTCTTAAGGTACCTATCACTGTCCAGGTACTCTCCCCTTGACACTCGACTTATTCGAATTGTCTCTTGAGTTTCGATGCTTGCAACTGTCTTAGCATCCCATTGTCTTCGAGTACCGGCCATCGTCCGGATACTCCTTTTTCCTGACACTCGACCTATTCGAGTTGTCCTCGGAGTATTGATACTTGTGATTGACTAAGTATCCCTTTATCGTTAAATACCTACTGCTGTCTAGGTATCCCTATCGTCTTTGAGTACCAGCCACCGTTCGGATACTCCCTTTTTCTGACACTCAACCCGTTTGAGTTGTCCCCAGAGTATTGATACTTATGACTAACCAAGTATCTCTTGGAATACCTACTGCTGTCTAGGTATCCCCATATCGTCAAGTACCCACCGTTGTCTAGGTACTTCCTTTTCATTACACTCAACTTGCCCGAGTTGTCCCCAAATAATAGCAGTCGTTCAAGCATTACATTGCTTTGTGTGCTTGCGCCTACCCAGGTATGCTTTCTTACACTTGGACCAACTGAGTGGTCTCAGGTTGTATCATTAAATACTTGTGTTCATCCAAGTATTCTCGTACTTTGTACACTCGTGGCTATCCAGGTGTTCCACCCCTTTTGAGTGCCTACGGCCATCCAGGTAAGCCTCGTGCTACATTCAAATTCCCAATTACCAGGAGGTGAGAGACCTTCACGAATATCTCAGGCACGTCCTCGATATTCCCATTTACCAGGAGGTGAGAGACTTTCATGAATATCTCAGGTACGTCCTCGATATTCCCCTTTACCAAGAGGTGAGAGACCTTTATGAATAAGTGGGGCATGCCCTCGACATTCCCATACCAAGAGGTGAGAGACCTTCACAAATATCCAGGTATCCCCAAAGAGTTTGTACTTGTGATCATCCAGGTACCCCTTCGATACTTGTGATCATCCAGGTATCCCCAAAGAGTTTGTACCTATGATCGTCCAGGTACCCTTTCGATACTTGTGATCATCCAGGTATCCTCAAAGAGTTTGTACCTGTGATTGTCCAGGTACCCCTCCGATGCTTGTGATCATCCAGGTATCCCCCAAGAATTCATAATTGGGATCATCCAAATACCCTTTCAGTGCCTATGGTCAGCCAAATACACATTTCGACGCTTGCAAAGGCCCAAATATCCTTCATGTTAGTACTTGTGAATATCCAGGTACTCTTTGATATGCTTGTGAATGTCCAGGTATCTTCCAGAATTGATGCCCTGAAAAAGGTCGGCGCATCCTCCCGAGAAGGTTGGGTTCCAACTGGTGTCTTTGACAGAAGTCAGACGCCCCACAAATCGATGCCCTGAAAAAGGTCGGCGCATCCTCCCGAGAAAGGTCGGGTTCCAACTGGTGTCTTCGACAGAAGTCAGACGCCCCACAAATAGATGCCCTGAGAAAGGTCGGCGCATCCTCCCAAGAAAGGTCGGGTTCCAACTGGTGTCTTTGACAGAAGTCAGACGCCCCACAAATCGATGCCCTGAAAAAGGTCGGCGCATCCTCCCGAGAAGGTTGGGTTCCAACTGGTGTCTTTGAGAGAAGTCAGACGCCCCACAAATCGATGCCCTGAAAAAGGTCGTCGCATCCTCCCGAGAAGGTTGGGTTCCAACTGGTGTCTTCGACAGAAGTCAGACGCCCCACAAATCGATGCCCTAAAAAGGTCGGTGCATCCTCTCGAGAAAGGTCGGGTTCCAATTGGTGTCTTTGACAGAAGTCAAACGCCCCACAAATTGATGCCCTGAGAAAGGTCGGTGCATCCTCCCGAGAAAGGTCGGGTTCCAACCAGTGTCTTTGACAGAAGTCAGACACCCCAACAAAATAGATGCTCTAAGAAAGGTCGGCGCATCTCCCGAGAAAGGTCGGGTACCAATTGGTGTCCTCGATACAAATCAGGCACCCACAAATGAGATGCCCTGAGAAAGGTTGGTGCATCTCCCGTCAAGGCGACCGAAGAAAGGTTCGGGTCCTAGACAAATCATGGATTGTTTTAACAGGCGACCGAAGAATGGTTCGGGTCCTGGAAGAGCAGTCTCCCATCACGGCGACCGAAGAATGGTTCGGGTCCTGGAAGAGCAGTCTCCCGTCAAGGCGACCGAAGAAAAGTTCGGGTCCTAGACAAATCATTGATTGTTTTAACAGGTGACCGAAGAATGGTTCGAGCCCTGGAAAAGCAACCTCCTCATATCACCAGGTAAGATGACGCCTTGATACTTGCCAAAACTCGGGGTTCACACCCTATCTCACTCACTCCCAGTAAGTAACTACATGTATCTTCTTATTTATCTTAGTATATGTAAAGTTATATTGCTCTTTTCCTACATAAAATAATAGATCCCAAATAAAATATAATCTACTGCATATGAACGGACAAAATTTAGGTATCAGGTTTGTCTTTGAATGAAACCTCTACGAACTCACCTTCAAAGAGGGGCAACTGTTGACACCTAAAATTTTAAATTATGTTATTAATTTGGCCTTAGTTTCTTTATTTATGTATTTTTCCCTTTTTTTCTGATAATAAACAAAACAAAAAAAACAAAAAAAGAAGCAGCCCTCGAATGGGCCCTTACGGCCCATTTCCCCTTTCGGCCCGGCCCCACCAGTCGTCTTCTTCCTCGCGCCTCTACAGCACACGCGCAGAGGACGCGACGCCGGAGAGGCAGGTGGACGGCGACCCACGTGGGAGGGGCAGCTGGCATCGGATGGGACGCCGGTTCGGCCGGCGGAGGCCGCTTGGCGCACGGGGACCGGCGGTCGAAGCTCCGTCGACCGGCTGCCCCTCACCTATAAATAGGCCCTCGTTTCCGTCATTGAGAGGCCACGTCGAGAAGGATCGAAGGCCGCAGATCCTCGAAACCTCCCACTGAGAGACTTCAGAACGGGGGGCCGAGGACGAGCACGCCGAGATCCAAGGTCGGCCGGAGAAGCGAGCGCAGAGATGCGCGGAGGAAGGAGAAAGGGAGAGGGATCGAGGTCGCGACCCTTGGACACCCCACTGAGAGACTTCAGGGGGGCCGAGGGCTCGCGGCTTCGGATCTGGGCTTCGCCGGAGTAGAGAGAGAGGGACGTCGGAGAGAGGGGTTCGCGTAAGGTCTCGCCGTCGCCATCTTCGCCCGTGTCGCGCCGTTGCCGAGCAGGTATCGCTCTGTCGCCGTCGCCGTTGCCATCGCCATAGTTTCCCCCCTCCGCAGTCCAACCCTCGTCACTACCGTCGCTGTCGCCGCCGTCGTCGCCGTTGCCGCCGCCGTCGCCGTCGCCGTCGTCCCCGCTGTTGTGCCTCGGCGCCGCGATTCGGGAACCCTAGGGTTCCCGATTTTCCGGGTCGCGACCCCGGGTTGTCGGGTCGGACCTGGATCGGGAACCGGGTAAGGATTCCGCAAATTGCGGGCGCGGCGGAAGACCGGGTCGCGATTCGGGTCGGATCCGGGTAGGGTTTCGTCGCGGAGCGGGTCGTGGACCCGGGTCGTCGGGCCGGGCCGGGCGACCCTAAACGCCCGGCCACGGCGTCGTTTTTAAAATAAAAAAAGTCGGGCCCGTTTGCGTTTTAGGGTTGACCCGGGTCGGAACCAACCCGCGGATTCGACCCGAGTCGATTTTATTTTATTATCTTAATATATTATAAAAATAAAAAATAAATATTTTATTTAAAAAAAAATCAAAAAGTGTTTTATTTTCAAAAAAATATAAAAAAAATGTTTTAATTTCCAGAAAATCAAAAAATATTAAAAATTGTTGAAAAATGTTTTATTTTCTAAAAAAATCGAGAAAAATCAAAAAATATTAAAAAATATTTTATTTTTCGAAAAATAAAAAAAAAAAAAATATTTATATTTTCCAAAAAAAGCCAAAAATTCAGAAAAAGCCAAAAAGACTTGTATTTTCCCAAAAAATACCAAAAATACCAAAAAATCCATTTTATGTCCAAAAAATGAGAAAAATACTCAAAAATGTTTTTCCTCCCAAAAATGCATGGAAAATCCCTCGAACATCCAAAAAACCTCGGGGTTTAAACAAGATAAGGTACCGAAAGGGCATTAGTGATTAACTAGTGTAATCAAGTCCCCGATCCTAATTTCTCTAGTTGCGCAGGAGTGAGTATTTCTCCCGATACTTCACTTGGGTTTCTAATCAACCCACCCCAAATCAATTAGTGGAGACTCCATTTTAAAAATTGATTTATAGGTTAAAAACTTAAACTATTAAAGTCGTGAATTGGTGGACTTGGGAGAGTCCGGGCTTAATAAATTCAGCCGAGCCATTAGCCTCCTTAGGCGCTCGTACCCGATTGCGAGCGCCAGAAAAAAAGAGGTCGCGATAGGACGTCATTGATTAGATTATCCAAAACGGCTTATTTACCTGTCATGCAGATATCATTGCTGCTGCCGTGCTCTCTGGAATCGAAACTTTGAAGGGCGTGTTCACCCACTGACTAGGGCTAATTATCTAGCTTCACCTCCTTTAGTAGTTGCCTATGCTCTCGCTGGCACGGTATGAATGATAATTGATGGCAATGTGGAATTTATTAATTTCATGTATATAATGAATAATAACTTGTTAGGGTTTTTGAGTTTATGACATTCTCTGTTTTAATTCGAGAAGGTATATATACCCAATTCTAGTATTTTGCAAATGTTTACAAATAAAATAGGTAAAACTGTTTTCAGGATTGAAGTTATAAATCAAAGTCTTTTTTTTTTCTTTTTGTAAATATTTATTATCTCAAATAAAAACAAGGGAAAATCCTCTTTTAATGTGATTTTTCAGTGTGGAGATCTCTTGCTGGTTTCGGAAATGTTAACACTTGTGCAAATTCTTTTTTTCATTGTCATAATTTTTAGTGTGGATACTACCAGGCACCTTGATTTTCTTCTTAGGTGATTATAGGCCATTATTAGTCCGAATTCTGATCCTAGTTATGATTCTTTGACTGATCATTGACGTGATCCTCTTAAGGATATTTGTACACTGCCAACATTTGATTTTATATCTTGATGCCAGGTTGATATTGACTTCGACAAAGGCCAATTGGAATAGGGAAGGTGTTATAGATGAAGCAAAATATTTGTTTTTAGGGGCTTTTTTTGGTCTTTTCTATCAAATTTGCTTTTAAGTCAAAAGTGATATCTTTATATTAGCGATGGCAAGATGCTAGTCATAAAGACGCTGAAAAAGAAAATAGAGAGGCAAGAAAAAGAGAGAAGAAAAAAGTGAGTTTTTTTCTTTACGAGGGTTCTAAATCTCTTTGTGCCCTGATCTTGAGAGAATATTATCATTGTATTTCAACTTTTTTCGAAGTTTAATGGATTCACAGAGTGCCTCTGCGCGGAGACGTATCCCAGGTTTGGGTGAACTTCGTTAACAAATTTTTTGGCGTGTTCTTCTGATTATATTCTTTTATTATTATATTATGCTCGGTAAATTGTTTGCGAGCATTATTTTTCTAGAATCGACGTGCGATTTCATAACAACTGGTATCAGAGCATGGTTTGGCTAATTGTGAACATCGAGGGTTTTTTCGGTGATGTTCGATTAAAAGCAAACAGCATGGCAAAAGATAAAATCATAATCGATAAGTTCAATGGACAGGATTTCGGATGGTGGAAACTACAAATCGAGGATTATTTTTATAAAAAAGATCTCTATGCACCACTTGAGGGTTGGAAACCCGAGATGGTGGAAGTGGATCCGATAGTAGAAGCCTAATGGAAAATTCTTGATCGAAAGGCATTAGGTGCGATTCGTCTAGGGTTGACGAAAAAGATAGGGTACCACATCACAAAAGCAAAAACTACAAAAGAAGTCATGGATATTCTAACGAATATTTATGAGAAGCCATCCACATCAAATCAAGTATTTTTGCTGAAGAAATTGGTTAATATGAAATTATCTGATAGATGTTTTGTGGCAAAACATATTAATAGTTTCACGCAGGTCACGGGTCAATTGGAATCCGCAGGCATAATTTTAGATATGAAGCTTCAAGCTTTATTGTTTTTATGTTCTTTTCCAGAAAACTACAATATCGTAGTGCAGGGAATTTCGAGCACCGTGAAAGATGATTTAACTGTTGATGATGCTGTGAGTAGTATCATGGATGAAGAGATGCGAAGGAAAGTCTCAGGTGGAGATAATTTTTCCACATCTACATCTTCAACAGCACTCGCAATGGAGAACCGTGGAAGAAGTAAAAGTAGAGGAAAATTTAGCGGGCGTGATAGATCGCAATCAAGGGGTAAGAGACAAGTTGCAAAGATGAGTGTTGGTTTTGTTACAAAATCAGACACCGGAGGTTTCGGTGTGAAGCCTACAAAAAGAAGCAGCAAGATGAGAATCAAGAAGCTAATGTGGTTAGTGATGAATCTTTGCTAGATAACTTGTGTTTGTCAGTAGGGTTTGACTTGACGACAGATAAATGGTTTATTGATTCCAGTACTTCTTTTCATTGCATCTCGCAAAGAGACATTTTTTATGATTATGCCAGTGGAGATTTCGGACAAGTGGTTATGGGAAATAGCCACAGGTGTCCCATTGTTAGGAAATGAACTGTGACTGTGAACATCTCAGGTGGATGACGTTTAGTTTTGCGTGAAACTAGGCATATTTCGGAATTAAAGAAAAATCCGATTTCAACCAGTAAACTTGACCAAGAAGGTTTGGTAATAACCTTTGGCTAGGGAGAGTAGAAGATAACCTCAGGGGCAAGAGTAGTAGCAAAGGGAAAGCGTACGGGTACACTTTACCTTCTCCAAGGAGACAATATTAGTGATATGGTTGTAACTACAATAGCTACAGGTAATTTGTCTACTCTTTGGCATTATCGTTTGAAACATCTTGGCGAAAAAGTGTAAAGCAGTTACACTCGAGGAAATTACTTCCGGGTTTGCAAAAAGTTGAGTTAGATTTTTGTGAGAGTTGCATTTATGAAAAACAGATTGTTAGTTTTCAATTGAATGTGCGACAAAATAAAAGCCATAAACTAGAGTTGGTTCATATTGATATATGAGGACCTGCTTAGGAACTCTCTTATGGCGGTAAGAGATATTTTGTCATTTCATTGATGATGCAACAAGGAAAACTTGGGTCTATGCTCTTAGAGAAAAGTCAGCAGTATTCGGGATGTTCAGAATGTGGAAGACCATGGTAAAAAAAAGAGACAGGTTATCAGATTAAAGCTTTGAAGTCTAATGATGGTGGTGAATACACGAGTAAGGAATTTGCAAAATATTTGAGTTGAGAAGGCATACACGAGTTAAAGACTGTTTCTAGAACTCTTCAAGAGAATGGTGTAGCTAAAAGGATGAACAGAACTATTTTAGAACGTGCGAGATGCATGAGGCTACACATGGGTCTCTTGCTATACTTATGGGCTACCACAGTTGATACAGCTGTTTATCTTAGCAACATAAGCCCATCTAGTGTGTTGGATTGAGAATACCACAAGAACGGAGGTCAGGTAAAAAGATTAATTGTTCACATCTAAAGGTATTTGATTGTATTGCATATGCTTTGATTGACACGGAAGATAAGAAAAAGTTTGATGCTAAGTCCTAGAAGTGTGTCTTTATCAAATACGGTGACGACAAATATGGCTATAGGCTTTGGGATTATGAGAATAACAAAGTCATCCGCAGTCGGAATGTGGTATTCCATGAAGAAAAGATGTATAAGGATTGTCAGACAGAAAATGAGAAGGTAGTAGAACCTGAATATGTTGAATTAGACACAAGGCCCGTGAAAATGTTTTCAGTAGATCAAAGTGCACTTGAAAGAGAGGTTCAAGATGAGCCTATTATCAGTGAAGAGATAGTTCAAGAGGAACGCAGTGATTCGGAGCAAACTAACGACCCTGGAGTACCTGTATTGAGGAGGTCTACACGTGTGAGAAAGCCAAAGGTAATTTTTGATCCATCAGCTAATACTATTATGAGCCATGTCTTATATACAGATTCAGGAGAACCGAAGACTTATGATGAGGCAAAGATAGATACGTCTCACTTGCAATGGGAGTGTGCTATGAAAGATGAGATGAGCTTGTTACTTCATAACAAAACTTGGGAGTTGGCCAAGTTGCCCGCAGGTAAAAATGCTTTATTAAACAAATGGGTGTACATGATTAAGAATGAAGCAAATGGTATTATTAGATACAAGACGGGACTCGTAGTCAATGGCTTTTCTCAAAAAGAAGGGATCGACTACTCCGAGATATTTTCACCTGTAGTGGAATTGACATCAATTAGAGTTCTGCTAAGTATAGTTGCAGTGGAGGATCTTCATCTTGAACAGTTAGACATAAAAACAACGTTTTTACATGATGACTTAGATGAAGAACTGTACATGAAACAACCTAAGGGTTTTGAAGTCAAAGGTAAGGAGCACATGGTATGTTGCTTTGGTTTGAAATAAGCTTCGCGGCAATGGTATCTAAAATTTGATGGTTTCATGAATGAAAAAAGGATTTGCGCACTGTGAATCTAATAACCGCGTTTATTTTTGCAAGTATGATGATGGCAATATCGTGTATCTCTCTTTATATGTGGATGATATGCTGGGGGCTACTTTCAATATGAAGAGAATCGTAGAAGTGAAGAAGATGTTATCATCACAATTTGCTATGAAAGACTTAGGAGAGGTCAACAATATTTTAGGCATAAAAATCATCAGAGATAGGAAAAATAAGAAATTATGGTTGTCGCAGGAAGACTATGTGAACAAGGTGTTAAAGAGATTTAACATGGACAATGCAAAACCAATTGCAACTCCTCTAGCTAATCACTTCAAACTTTCAAACGATATGTGTCCAAGCACTCAAGTTTTGAAAGATGAGATGGCGGTATTTACATATGCATCAGCAATAGGGAGTTTGATATATGTCATGGTGAGCACGAAACCAGACATTGCACAGATAGTGGGAGTTGTGAGTCGATATATGCAGAACCTAGGCAGAGAACATTGGAATGCAGTAAAATGGATATTGAGATATCTAGCAGGTACTTTTAATTACTCACTTTGTTATGGTGGTACATCTCTAAAGTCGTAGGGTTATGTAGATGCAGATCATTCAGGTGATTGAAATAGTGGTAAGAGTACCATTGGATATATCTTTACAGTTGGAGGTACAGCAGTGAGCTGGGTATTTCAACTACAAAAAATAGTGGCTTTATCAATGACAGAGATAGAATATGTGGCAATCACAGAAGCCTCCAAGGAAATCATATGGTTACAAGATTACATGGAGGAGTTAAATCGAAAATAGCCAGTCAGTACACTGTGGAGTGATAGTCAAAGTGCAGTGCACTTAGCAAAGAATACAGCTTATCACTCAAGGACTAAACATATCAAGAAGCGTTATTACTTTATTAGATCAGCATTGAAAGATAATGAGTTAAAGTTACAGAAAATTGATGGCTCGAAGAATCCAGCTGACATGTTGACTAAGGTAGTAGACAGAGAGAAGCATATTTTCTGTACTACTACCATTGGTATTACTCAATGTTAATTGATGAGGAGTATCGCAGAAGCACATGTTTTTCAACTACTAGTTTTTCAAGAAGATGGATGCAAAGTTGCTTGGTGCTTTGGTATATTTGTCTTCAAGTGGGAGATTGTTATAGATGAAGCCAAATATTTGTTTTAGGAGTTTTTTTGTCTTTTCTATCAAATTTGCTTTTAGGTTAAAAGTGATATCTTTATATTAGCGATGGCAAGACTCTAGCCGTAAAGACCCTGAAAAAGAAAATAGAGAGGCAATAAAAAGAGAGAAGAAACGAAGTGAGTTTTTTCTTTACGAGGGTTCTAAATCTCTTTGTGCCCTGATCTTGAGAGAAGATTATTGTTGCATTCCAACTTTTTTCGAAGTCTAGTGGATTCGTAGAGCGCTTCTGTGCGGAGACGTAGCCTAGGTTTGGGTGAACTTCAATAACAAATTTTCTAACGTGTTCTTCTGATTCTGTTTTTTTATTATTATATTATGTCCGACAAATTGTTTGCAAGTGTTATTTTTTTGGAATCGACGTGCGATTTCGTAACAGAAGGATGATAAGAGTGTTTACTTCAAAGATATCTGGCCATCGACAGAGGAAATTGCACAGGTAGATAGTGTGTTATAATTTTGAGTTTGCAAGTAATGTTGGGGTTTGATTGAGTCTAACTAAGGTGTCCCTTGTTATCAGGTTGTCCAATCAAGTGTTTTGCCGGAAATGTTTAAAAGCACTTATGAAGCTATCACAAAGGGCAATCCCATGTGGAACCAGCTCTCTCCTCGCTACGACCATGTAGAAATGGGACCCCAACTCTACCTACGTTCTTGAGCCTCCATACTTTAAGAACATGACCATGTATCCTCCTGGAGCCCATGGAGTGAAAGATGCATATTGCTTGCTGAACTTTGGCGACAAGATACGATCGACCATATTTCCCCAGGGAAGCATCCACAAGGACAGTCCTGCAGCTAAATATCTACTTGAGCGTGGGGTGGATCGCAAAGACTTCAACTCATACGGAAGTCGACGTGGGAACGACGAAGTGATGGCAAGGGAACTTTTGCCAATATTCGTATCGTTAATAAGCTTTTAAATGGCGAAGTGGGTCCCAAGTAGAGGTGAGCGTGGTTCCGGGTAGAACCGGGAACCGGAACCGAACCGGAGGAGGTTCCGGTTCGGTTCCCGGTTCTAAGGGGACCGGTTCCGTTCCCGGTTCTCTTTTCCGGGAACCGGGCGGTTCCGGTTCCGGTTCCGGTTCCCATAGGAACCGGAACCCGAGGAACCGGAACCGGCAAAGTTACAAAATAAAAAACCCTAATTCTTTCCATGCGATTCCCCCTTCCGTTCAACTTTCCCCCTTTCCCTTTCTTTTTCCCTCTCTTTTTCTCCACCTTTTCCTCCTCACGTCACTTCCTGCCCCCACTTTTTTTTTCTTTTCCTCTCTCTCTCTCTCTCTCTCTATTTCCCCCTCTCTCGGCCGAAACCCCCCCCACCTCTTCTTCTTCTTCTTCTTCTTCCTTCCTCTCGCCGGTTGCTGCTTCACCCACCACCACACCGCCGCCCCACGCCCTACTCACCACCACCTCTTGGCCACCAAACCCCCACCACCCACTGCTCGTCCAACAAGCCGTCTCTCCGTTGAGCCCGACGAGCTGTCTTGCCGTCCGCGCCACCGTGAGGCACCGCCGCCGTCCCCAAGCCACCATCACCACCTCTTGCTGCCGCTTGCTCGGCCGTCCGAGCCGTCGTTGCTCCGAACCGTCACCACCTCCGCCCGAACTGAGCTCTTCCCCCCTTGGCCGTGGGTTGAGCCACGGCTGCCGCCGTCTTCAGTGCGCCGTTCATGCAGCTGTTGGTGCCGTGAGTCTCGTGCCTTCGTCGCCGTCGCGCCACCGTCGCCGCGTGCTCGCCGTCTCCGGATCAAGAAGAAGTTGGTGAAGAAGAACCGAACCGAACAGGCCCATCCCACCGGATTCGCATGCGAACCGACAACACTTTCCTTCACGTTTTGTCCAAAAAAAGCCGTCTTTTTATTTTATTTTATTTTTTTGTGGCCTAATTTTTGTCGCCGAAATCGTTCGGTACAACGCGAAGCGTAGGCACCGGCGCCGCACCAAGCTAGGGTTCTGAGGTGTTTTCATGGGAGGAGTTGCTTTTGCTTTGGGTTAGAGCTTTTTAGTTGTTGCGAAAGAGACCTTGATGCTTTTCTGATTATTGCTTTTAAGCGAATTGAAGACTTATGGAAGCAAATAGCTGCTTAGATACAATGCTGCTTTGTTACTCTCGAGCACAAGCATTTTTTATATCCGATGATCTGCGAATTGTGGTAGTTTCTGTTGCTTCATGTGGTTTTGATAGTATCGTAGATGGGATTTTAGTGAATTTTAATGTTGCTTCAACTTTATGTCTTGTTAAGCTTGTTGCTGTTACAACACATTGTGTTCAACGTTCAAAGCCTTTGATCGGTTCTGCTAATGATTGGCCTGATCTTCTTATTTAGATGAGACTTATAGGCTTGTGTTGGACCTGCTTTTCCTGTTCGGTGCTTGTTGAGGTCACGGTGGTGCTTGTTCTCATAGTGTGGTAGTGATTATTAGTGGTCGTCCTTCCAGACATTGGGGAGCTTTTAGTTGTGTCAATTCTGAGGAATTTCAACTTATGTGGTATTGTTTTGCTATCTGCAATGTCTAAATAAGAGTAACATCAGTTTATTGGGCATCTTCAATAGCTTCAAGTCGGTTTAGCATGTGAAGTGTGTTCTAGCATCAGTTGCGGGATTCATGGCTATGTCGTTATTATTGCTGCATTATTTTCCATTTTTTTTTATCTAAAAATGAAAAAAAAATAAAAATAAAGAACCTGTTGGAACCTGTTGGAACCTGGAACCGACCCCGGAACCTCGTGACGGGTAGGTTCCAGTTCTTGGTTCTGACGGGTAGGTTCCAGGTTCCAAAAAATGAGGAACCTGTACCCGAGGGTAGGTTCCAGGTTCCAAGCGGAACCTGTAAGGAACCGGGAACCGCTCACCCCTAGCTCCCAAGAGAGTTCATATCCCTACAGGAGAGAAGCTTTATGTGTTCGACGCAGCAATGGTAAGTTTCTGGGAGTTCTCTGTGCCTTGTAATCTCTTATTTCCTTCATTTGCTTGTGCTTATTTAAGACTATTTTAAAATATGATTGACTATTTGCTTGTAGGTGTTGCTATTTAAATGAAGGGAAAATACCAAACGCGCATCTCATTTTTGATCATTTACATACCTTAAGCAAAACCCTACAATAGAAAGACCAAATTGCCTCTGGCAAACTCATTGTAGGATCTGGGTGGTTTAGTTTTCAGTTGGTTGAGTATTTAAGGTGGCTGTGAGAATTTAGGAATTGGGGTTGAGCATTTTTGGAAAGAAATGGGTGTGTCTAAAAAAGGGGCAGAAATAATTGATTGATGTGAAGATGCAAAATGGTCTCCAAAGGTAAAACTCAGTGAAATATGTGTTGGGTATTTTGAAAAATAGAGATATGGAAATGGTCATTGGGCGAAAAGAAGATATGTTTTTGATATTTTCCCTAAAATGAAATGTCAATGCTTGTGTGTGTCATCCCCAAAAGGATAATATTTTCGCTTCGTATCACAGAGTCATCAGATATTTTGCGACATCTGTAATGAAAAGAAGATGCTGTGCTGCTGTGATTTTGATAGTTGCTGGTAAAATAAGTTCTTTAAGTGCAAAGTGTGAAAACAAGTGAACATATATATCTCGGAATTGTTTGAAATACTTTTGGGCGATTCTGTTCTCAGAATGATGGAAATCTCTTAACCTGTCTTATCTGGTGTAATTTTAGAAATACAAATCTGCCGGACACGATACCATTGTTCTGGCTGGAGCAGAGTATGGTAGCGGGAGCTCCCGAGATTGGGCTGCCAAAGGGCCCATGCTACTGGTGAGGTCACTCGCAGTGTAACAAGCCTATTTCATTTTTCCACTGGCACTGTCTTATCCTCGAGACGTAATTTAATATGCAACAGGGAGTCAAAGCAGTGATTGCAAAAAGTTTCGAGAGAATTTTTTTTTTTGGTCGAAAGTTTCGAGAGAATTCACCGGAGTAATTTGGTGGGTATGGGTATCATTCCACTCTGCTTCAAGGCTGGTGAGGACGCGGACACATTAGGATTGACTGGTCACGAGCGTTACAGTATTGACCTCCCGAGCAATATTAGTGAGATTAGACCTGGCCAAGACGTGACTGTCACAACCGACACAGGCAAATCTTTCATTTGCACTGCCCGCTTCGAGACTGAGGTATTTCCCGCTTCATCTCCTTAATATGTTCTGGTCATTCCTCAGAGGCAGTATTTTGGCCACAAATTAGAAAAGAATATGGAGAGGTAGTGTTTTAACTATATTCTGTACGGAGCTATATAGCCTCTCTAGGTACTTGCCAAGCGAATTCGAAATAGAGAATTTCGGAAACTACTACTGTGTGGTTAAAGCTTCAAAATTTGATCATGTTTCAGGTGGAGCTGGCGTATTTCAACCATGGAGGAATTCTTCCGTACGTCATTAGGAATCTTTTTAACCAATAAGTCAGAATTGTCGGCAGGCGGCTTGCTCCAGCATGGGAGCTGTTTCACTTTGTAAAATTTGAGAAGAAAATAATGTCTCGAATACAAAGAAAAATCCCTGTCACGGGACAATTTTTTGAGAACTTCCGCTTATGCAGGCTTTATTTGATATGCGTTTGGAGTAAGAATTGCGTTTCCCTTTTCTACTTGGGTTAATGGTTTGCCCATGTTCTTAAATGGTGGAGCCCTTGTTGGTTTTCCATTATTGAAAGCCACATCAATTTAAATCTAAGTTATAGATTTGCAATTATAGTTGAGGTCTCTGTATTTGGAGTGCAGATCAGCAATATCAGGTAATTTTAGCAATAAAATAGGCTTTTCGGCAAGTGACGTGACTCATGAGAGCAAGCAGAATCGAAAAGCTTAGCTGATTAGTTCTGTTTTGCCGTCTAGTTCTTGCGACTCGCAAAAGTTTGCCCGCATATATCCTTCCACGTAAAAGCGCGGGAAAATTCAGCTCAATTTTGAAAATCTGGATAGGCGAGAACAGGTAAATTTTATAATGCCAGCCAACACGAGAGAACTTAGTGGGGATAAGAATGGTAGGAATGTCAAACTTTTTGTACGACGCTTATTTGAGTGTAAAGGCTTTCTTTTCTCTCACTTAAGTGTTATATTAGAGTAAAATCAATCATTTGAGTGTCAATTCTGAAAAATCATCATACGTGAAATTTTTTAGATTTTTTTTTAAAAGGCTGGCAAGGGTCATTGGCAACCCTCACTGGCCATGAAACCCTCACTTAGGCCACCTTGCCCTCCCTCATGAAGGCCCTAGGCAAGGCTATTGGGGCCTTGCCGACTCATGGCGAGGTTGTGAGGGCCCTTGTTGGCTCTGGGTGGTTGCGGGCGAGGGCCCTCATAGCCTCGTCCATTGCTAGCAAGGGCCTAAGGCAAACTTTGTGTTCTTTTATGAGATGTTTGAAAGTTTGGAAAGAATCTGATTTTATCATCAGTAAATGTAATTTCACTAAATTGACAATAACAATGGTTGTAGATCTATCCCATTAAAATTGTGACTTAGGTATAGGACCCCTCATTCAACGAATTAATAATGAAGGGAGAGATAGCAAGGAGAGAGAGAAGAGAGGAAATTATGAAAACTCTAATGAGTAGAACTCATTTTTGACATGTGATAATCAATGAGTGGAGTTGGCACGGAAAGCCACAACTATCCAATAGTTTCTCACTTTTATTAAATAATTTATTGAGTGACACAACATCGTTTCGTTTATCCTCAATGCATGTCACCTAAATTTGAGAGGTGTAAGCACATGTAGGCTGACATGCCAAATCTCTAACAACTCCTATGGGTGGATGCTAGAAGGGCAGACTTTTTTGGGTCGAAAGCCAAACTTTGTATTTTTTTGCGAGATGTTTGAAAGTTTGGATGGAATCCGACTTTATCATTAGTAGATGTAATTTAACTAAATTGACAATAACAATGGTTGTAGATCTATCCCCTCAAAATAGTGACTTAGGCATAGGATCCTACGTTCAACGAATTAATAATGGAGGGAGAGATAGTAAAGAGAGAGAAGAGATGAAATTTTGAAAACTCTAATGAGCAGGACTCATTTAGACAAGTCATAATCAGCAAGTGGAGCTGGTGTGGAAAGCCACAACTATCAATAGTTTCTCACTTTTATTAAATAATTTATTGAGTGACACAACATGTCACCTGAATCTAAGAGGTGCAAACACCTTTCAATTGACATGTCGAATCTCTAACAGCTACTATGGATGGATGCTAGAAGGGGGACTTTTTGGGTTGGAAGCCAAATTTCGTGTTCTTTTGTGAGACATTTGAAAGTTCTCAAATAGAATATGACTTTATCATTAGTACATGTAATTTCACTAGATTAACAATAACTACGCTCCTAATTCGTGCTATTAAGATGGTGACTTTTGTGTAGGACCCCTTCCTTAAGCTTCAATTGGAGCTCATCCATGGACAACGACTATGCATTTTGATCATGATTTCTTAGTCTCTATTTGTGGGCGCTATACGACACCACATCCGATGGAGAGGGAGTCTGGTGGAGTCCTAGTTTGAATGGGAGACATATCCTATTATTTGAAGCCACCCTAACCAAACTTGATTTTGTACTAGCGACGCCCCATTTGATTTGGAGCGGTTGAATTTTGGGGGCATTAGTTTTCGCTTCTTCAGGGGATTTCGTGACATTTGCAATTGACAGCAAATGACCTTCAGCTTTGAGAGCGGAGACATGAAAGCATGAGATTGTATTTATTCATGACCTGATGTCACAAAAATGTTCCCTTACCCGACGTCGCAAAAACGTTCTATTATGTTTTTCTTACTGTTTCTTCTTGAAATTTGGCTAATCCTCACTCATTTTCTTTCATATTTTTGCTTTATTTTTTTGTTTATATTTGATGGTCTCCGGGAGAATGTTTTATAATTTGAGATACTGATTTTTTTGAAAAGGAAAATAAAAAGTTAAAGGCTTCTCATTATATTTGGCCTTCAAATTATTTCTACTTTGTCTACTATTGCTAATACTTTTATTAGTTTATCTTAAAGGAGACAAAATTCTTTAATGACTTTTCTTTAAAGAAAAAATTAGAGTCGGAAGATGCGTAGTTGGGGATAATCGGTATAGGACCCCTTCGTTAAGCTTCAATCAGAGCTTCTCCATGGACAACGACTTCGCGTTTTGATTATGATTTGTCAGTATCAAAACAACATCCATCAAAAGTTACATGTGAATAGCATATTTTCTATCTGTGGGCGTTGTACGAGACTACGTACGATAGAAAGGGGGTTTGGTGGAGTCCTACTTTAAGTGGGAAACATGTCCTATTAGTTAAAGCCACTCTAACCAAACTTAAATGGATTTTGTACTAGCGACAACCTATTGATTAGGAGCGGCTGGATTTTGGGGCATTAGTCTTCGCTTCTTCAGGGGATTTTGTGACATTTGCAATCGACAACAAACGACCTTTGGCTTCGAGAGTGGAGATCTGAAAGCATAGAATTGCATTTATTCTTGATCTACCGTCACAAAGACGTTCTATGATGTGTTTTGAGGTGTGAACATCAAGAGTATCAAAACTTGACATAGAAGATACTTAAGTGCTAAAAATTTCAAATTTTATATTTAAATACCAAAATCAGAAAAAAAAATGTAATGCTTTCGTGCCAATGACAAAAAAATCAGCCAAATTGTTGACATGACATTTTTCTGGCAAGATAAGTAGAAAACAACGTTGTTTTTGACGTTGGCATGGCTAGATAAATGCAAAACAATGTCTTTTAGCACCGACGTGGCTAGATAAGTCTAAAACGACGTCGTTTTGACGCTGATGTTGCCTCAAAATTGAATTTTAATATAAATATTAATGAAGATAAATTAAAAAAACTATAAAAAGAAGAAGAAAAGGGAACAAGTTTGAAAAGGGTTGAGGCCCTCGCCACCGCCACCCCACGGTCATGGGAAAGGGCCGATGCTGGTGGGGTGAGGGTCGGCTAGAGTCACTAGCCATTGGGCAATGGCCGGTGACCTTGTCCAAAAGTCGACGAGGGCCTATAGGCCCTCACCTAGATCTAGGGTGGAACGGTTGTTGGGTCGCCCTAGCTAATGATAGCTTGCCGGATCTTGGGGTTGTGAGCTGTTGCCGGTCGTTGGCAAGGGCCACGGTCCCTCACCTAGGCAGCAAGGCTTCTCCAGCCACAATGAAAAAAAAAAAAAGGAGTAAAAATAGTAAAAACTTAGAAAAAATTTAAAAAATTGTTCATGTCAAGTTCGATTGATCACATAAAATGGTGCCCAATGTCAATGTTATTGATTTCTGCAAAAATTGATCGAATAGAGTCAATTGACACATATGCAAAATGTTACCGTATTAGAATTTTCATGAAATTTGGCCATTAAACTATTTCTCTTTTGTCTACTAATGCTGATTTCCTTTTATTAGGAGACAACAGGTTTTATCGACTCATTTTAAAAAAAAAGATTTAGTCGAAAGACGCATAGAGATTTCTAATCACGATGATATTTGAATGCATGCGTGGGATCCTTCGAGAAATTCTGAACAGATCCTAAGCACGAGATCCTTATCATTTCCAAGGCTATAGACTTTTTTCCATGACCGGTGCTTAACAACACCACCATGATCCATCTATATAAAGCGGGGTTAGCATACTAAGAGATTCGCTACGACTTTCGCAATGGCTCTTCCTGCTTTGTTCACAAGCTTCGTCCCCTCCTCAATCAGCCATAACCAACCCTCTCTCTTGTCCTTCAGACACCCTCGCTGCTCCTCCTCCTCCTTCTCCTCAGGCGCTAAATCGGTGACATGCGCCGTGACGATCGAGAATCCAGAGATCGTGAGACGTTCGGCAAATTGGAAACCTACTGTGTGGGACTACGAGTTTCTCCAGTCACTCAAAGTTGATTACACGGTAATGATCCTTTTTGGTTCGGCACAATACCCAGCCTGGCTATGTTCTATGGAAAATGTTCACATCTCGGTCCTGAACTTTGTATTCCTTTTTTTCAATCTTGTCCTTGAACTTGTGGGAATTCCCTATCCAATTTCTGGGTCTATGGTTCTGGAAAATTGAAGCTCATGCGCGTGTCAATGCTAGCGGAAAGTATGATGCAGAAAACTCGGTACAAGTTTTAAGTTCAAGGATCATGTTGAGAAGGGGAAAAAAACAACATAAGTTGAGGATCGTATTATTGCTTTTCCCTACTTTCTTTTTACTTTGATGAGATAGAGTCCACAACACCCAAAATGGCATAGAAACAAAAACGAAACTGTATTCTGAATTAGATATAAGGATGTATACTACTCGAGTACTTTTGTTTACGACCGACCACTGCCACTCTATCAAATACGACCGACATAACAATATTCCATAGAGATACTAATAAACTTGATCAAAATGGCATATTCTCAACAATGCTTACTCTGCTTATGTATTACTTTTGATTAAGATCTCATTTTTCTGAATGGTTTACGTGCCTAGGAGGATAAATATGCCGAGCAAGTCCAAAGGTTGAAGGAAGAAATCAGGGGTCTATTCAACAGGGAGATGAACCAGGTGGCCAAGCTCGAGTTCATTGACGCGGTTCAAAGACTCGGACTAGGATACCATTTTGAGATGGAGACAAAAAATGCTCTTAGTTCCATCTATGACAACACTGGATATGCTCAGCTTTTGAACGATCTCCATGCAGTTTCCCTTGGATTCCGGTTACTCAGACAACATGGATACAAAATACCGCAAGGTATTCGCCATATGGTTACCCTTTTGTAAATCGTGTTGATGCATCAAAAGTTACCTTACCATTCCTTTTTTTGGACATATAGATGTGTTTCAACAATTTATGAACAAGACGGGCACGTTCAATGAATCACTCAATAAGGATGTGAGGGGGCTTCTTAGTCTTTATGAAGCTTCTTTCCATGGATTGGAAGGTGAAACCATACTTGATGAAGCAAGGAACTTTGCTTCTAAGCATCTAAAGGATCTAAACCTAGACAAAGTTCCCACTATGTTAGCGAGCTACGTGAGACATGCATTAGATATGCCGATCCACTGGAGGCCAAATAGGTTGGAGGCTCGGTGGTTCATGGACATGTACGAGAAACAGCAAGACATGATCCCTTCCTTGCTGCGATTGGCTAAATTAGACTTCAATCTAGTGCAATCAGTCCACAAGAAGGAAGTTAGCAATATGGCAAGGTATGTGCATGCACTTTATATATATATATATATTCATGCAAACACCAAACCTGTAGGAGCGCATTTAGATCGACTTAGTTGTTGCATGGTAAATTTCTCAGGTGGTGGGTTGAACTTGGCGCGAACAAGATGACCTTCTTCAGAGACAGATTGGTGGAACACTATTTTTGGTGCTGCGCCATGGTTTTTGAACCTCAATATACAGCTTACAGGGAAATGACGACGAAGCTCACTTGTATGGTGACACTTATCGATGACGTTTATGATGTATATGGGACACAGGAAGAACTTGAGCTCTTAACAGATTTTCTTGTGAGGTTAGTGTAATATGATTACTATCATCATTTTCCCTTGTAACTATTGTTGCCCAGAGAAACGATAAGCAATTAAATAGTCCCTGAATGACACAAGGGATACAACAAATTTTGATAGTTCTATGATATAAATTCTCTGATGTATTTTGAACATATCACTTTTTAAGCTAGATTGTTTTTTTCCTCTATATAATTGATTGGTCTGGGCAATTAAAGTAGTAGTAAGTACTAACCTTCATTGTTATTACTAAAAGTGTATCCGGTGCTGGTAAAATTTACAAAATGTTGAAATGTCGATATCTTATCCAGGTGGGACATCACAGAAATCGACAAGCTTCCTCCAATAATAAGGGATAGTTACATGGCCTTGTACAACACGACCAACGAAATTGGGTATTGGACGATGAGAGAGCTAGGAATCAACACCATTCCTTACATGCAAAAAGTGGTAATCTCGCTGAATCTTTCACCTGATAATTTCTAGCCCGTGCAAGGCAACTCACTTTTCTACTTCTGACTTTCGTAATGAAACTTCTATTTAAACATCTGAGAATTCGAAAAATGTACGAGAGAAGAATGTCCCTCGGCTTTGTCATTGACACACTTTTTTCGAATTTCAATCCTCTAGTGGGCGGATGAATGCAAGGCGTACATAAAGGAGGTCCATTGGTACAACAAGGGCATCAAACCGACACTGAAGGAGTACATGGACAATGCGGTGGATTCAATCGGAGGGCTGATTATGCTGTTGGGCAGCTACTTCCTAACCACGGACAAATTGACAGAAGAGGGGCTTGATTACGTGTCGAAAATTCCGAGTGTCATGCATTGCTCTGCCAAGATCCTTCGACTCAACAATGATCTCAGTACCTCATCGGTAAATTACTTTGACGTTTACCTTTCTCCTTTTATATAATCGCTTATGAAGAGAAAGCACATCATTGATGGATTCAAAAATACGTGCTATTCTTTTTAATATATTCGATGAGAATCCTGAGACTTATGTTTGTGAAACATCAATCTCATTCATGGTCAGTATGAATTGGCACGAGGAGACAACTTCAAGGCTCTAGAATGCTACATGAATGAAACCGGCGCCTCGGAACAGGCCACACGCGAGCATGTCAAGCAAATGGTGCACGAGACCTGGAAGAGGATGAACAAAGACGTGTTTGAGGACTACCCATATTCTGGGTTCGGGCCTTTTCTCGGCGCTTGTCTGAACTTGGCACGAGCTTCTCAGTGCTTTTACCAGTACGGAGACGGACACGGCCTTCCCGACAACGAAACAAAGGACCACCTTGTGAGGGCACTATTCGACCCTGTGCCCCTCGATTAGGGATGCATATTACCGACGGAGGTGTCGTTGTTGGAGAGAGCCTATCGACTTACGTGTTATTATTAGCTTTTGGGGTGGGTGGCTCTGGAAGCCCTGAGACTTTGAAACTGTTGTAATTGAAGCCTATACGATAGATGGGCATTGTACGAGCTCCATAAAATTTGCCGGGGAACCTCATGCTATTCGGGGGTTTGAGTTCTGGTTGATATACATAATTGATATTAAAATTTGTGGTGACTGTTGATGCTTAATTTTTAGTTAACGCGTCAAAAAGGTAAAAAAATCGAGATTTAGATTTCCGATTACGATGGAGCCCGTTTCTCACTAAAAAAATATCGTTTCTCATTTCTTTATTTTGTATTGTTACTTTTAAGCAATTTCCAATTTATTTTCGAGAAAAATCAAAAAGTCGAATGGTTGACTTTCGAGTTGACTTTTAGATCAATTCTTTGATCAAAAGTCAATCCCGAGTTGAAAATCGACTTTTCACCTAAATTTCACTTTCATCAAATCAATTTTTCAAAAATTCAAAGATTTGACCAAAAAATCAACATTTAAAAAAAACCAATCAAGTAAATGGTTGACTTTTGGTGAAATCTTTGATTAAAAAATAAAAAATCCATTAAAGCACTTCTTTTAGCGTCAATTTGATTTGTATGTCGAAAATTTCACAAAATTCAACTTGTTTTCCAAACTTTTCAATTTTAGGTTCTAAATTGTCCAAAAATGAAATTACTTTTATTCTAGTCACGGTTAGGTGTAGTTCCTTTTATGACATGGACTATTTTAAACCTATTTGTTCACTTGATTTTGCAAATTACCACATTGAAAGGCAAGTCGCCATTTTAAGCCCTACTTAGAGAGCTAAAATCTATTCTTCATGATATACGAACAGATAATCGATTTTCACTCACTTTCTTAAGATAGGTTCGAATCCGAGACTAATTTTGAGAAATTCACATTAGAACTCACCGATTTGAGGAATTTTACTCTCTTGAGTATAAGAAAATCAAGCAATTGAGTTTCAATTAGAGAAATTCAAGTTGACCCAGTCAAGTCTATGGTCCAATTGTATGGACCAAGGTCCAATTTTAATATTGGATCTAAGTTCATTTTTGACATGAGCTTAAACACTTCAATTTAAAGCCAATTTGAATACATTAGATGATTCTACACATGGGTAATTAGTCAAATAGGTTTATTGCAACGTTAATTGAAACCAATTTCAAATAATTTGCAATTTTGACCATTAAATGGCAAAATTGTTCATTTTAGCCCTTAAGGCTCAATCTAACGAACCCATAGTCTTAGTTCATTTTTTTTTTTTTTTACAATAATCGCTTAGTTAAGTCAATAGAGGGTCCATAGGTCATATTAATAAAATTTAATTGACTTATTGAAATGAAATTGGAAAATTTCTCCTCAAATCGTGCAAATTTCCTCTCCAATTTGGTCCTTGAGAGACCAAATTCATAAATTTTGAACCCATAAGAGCCACTAATGCATGAACTAGCTAGAACCAGTTTGAACCGATCAAGTACCGGTCAAACTAGCATGACGGTTGCCATACCGGACCCTCCAATGTGTTTTTGCATCTGCCATTCCGGCATTGCAACTAAGAAGCAGCAGAGAGGAGCAGTCTTTCGTTTCGTAACCTCTGAAGCCTTGATAGTTGCTTATATGATGTTCACTCAGCTAGATGCTTATTTCCATCGTGACCCTTGCGCCATCAGTTGGTTAGGGTCCTCTTCTTTTTCTTCTTTTTTGGGGGGGCTTTCCCGGGAGTGTGCTAAGGGTAAATATATATCTCCTCGTAAAGATTCCAATGACATCTTCCTCGTACCCGGTTCCAAATTATATCGAGTCAAGGCAATTACTTCTGTTTGATCGACCTGTAATCAGCAATATTGAAGAAAAAACCAAACAAAACAAATGACAAAAAAACTGAGTTTTGGGACACAAACGGCTTAATTCATTTAAAAAAATCAAATTTAGAACCCAAAACTTCTTTTTCTTAGAAAAAGGGGAAAACTGACACATATGACCTTAGTATTTCAGCCTATTATGCAATTATTGTGCCTAAAGTTAAGAGACCATTTGTATAACTATTCCCATAAAAAAAAACACCAACTCTCTCAATTGTAAACTTTTCAGCCAGTATCCCAATTGATGGATTTTTTCTTTATTGATGGGCCTGAGTTGGCCCGTCCGCCCAAGTTGGGCCCAAAAAGCCCGGCCCACGGGAATAGGGCCCGTGGATGGGGGAAGGTATAAAAGGGAGGAGAGAGAGAGAGAAGACACCCTTTTGGCCATTTTAACGTACGCTTCTCACTCTCTCTTTCCCTCCAAATGCTTAAGGCATGTTGTTTCCCTTTTCAAGGCGAATTGACATCATCGGATCAGAATTTCTTCCTCGATCTTCAACATTGGTGTTTAATCTGTGGCTAACAAGGTACGCTCGAATCCGTGGTGTGCTTTACGATCGGTGATACGTGTTATTCCCGGGCTTCGTCTTCCGCATTGATTTAGGGGTTTGATTTAGTGTCGAATCCGTTTTTCGGGGATCCGTTATTCCCTACATTGGTATCAGAGCCCTAGTTCACGTTTTCCCGATCAATTTGATGTTTTTTGATTGATTTTTCGCAAAAAAAATTTCGGCCGTACGGATCGGGGTGAGAAATCCCGACACCCGAGCGTTGTTCGGCCATTTTTCTGAGTTTTCGTAAGTCGAAATCCTTTTCTGAAAACATGGGGAGAAAGGCGACGTCGAGACGAGTCCGGCGACATGTCGCACGCCGCCGGGAGATGCCGCACGCGCGGCTAGAAGCCGCTGCACGTGGGCGCGACGCGCCCGAAGCGCTGGCAATGGCCAGCGCGTGCGTCACACGCGTCGGTGACGAACCGGCACGTGCGCGCCGGCTACCGGCGAAACAGCACGCGCCGGTCAGTGAACCGACGCGTGCTGACGTCACTCGCTGACGTCGCCCAACAGTCGGTAACCGTCGGGATGACGTCAGCGCCGACAACGGTTGGCCGGCCGGTCACCAGCCGGCAACCCGACCCGACGGCGACCGACCCGACCCGATCAGCCTGGCGCATGCCGCACACGTGTCGGCTGACGTCTGCGTGACGTCAGCCAGCGCACGCGCGCGACATGTGCGGTCGGTTCGTCCGACCGGCCCGACCGGTCCACCGACCCGCGCGCCCTTTGACCGTTGACTTTGACCGTTGACCGTTGACCGTTAACCAAAAAAAAAAAAGGGAATTTGTTTCTTTTTCATGTATGCCTATGTGGTTTATATGTAATCAATTATTTATTCTGCATTTGTTGCATGAATCATAGAAAATTATGTATTTTCCATTTTGTTAATTGTGGATTATAAGTGATCAATTTAAGTTCTGCATTCGTTGCAGGAGCTATGATGCGTTATGCACGGATGCCTGCAATCCCGATAATGAACGAGGGAAATGCAAGACTTAAAAGGCTGATGTTAGATTTAGCTAAATATCGGTGGCATAACGGTGATTTAGTATCACATGTGGTCAAGGTCAATCAGATGATACAGGAAATCATCTGGAATGGTTATCTTATGCCGGATTTTGAGAAGGTGCCGGCTTTGATGAACACTTTTCCACCTGAATGGCAAGCGGTGTTGGATCGGCTATGGGAGGTCAACGTGGTCCCGGGTTATAGGAGGCTGGTGGAAGCTTTTGTAAGAGAGCACTATAGGATTGAGTTGGCCAAAACTTCAACCCTTAGATTGAGCGCCACATGGCGTAGAGTAAATGCGCCTTGGTGGCGACATGAATGCTCTCCAAAAGTTTTTCCATGGTTGACAAATGTAATTTCAGTTTTCTCAGATGTTTTGACTGATAGATTAGAAGGGACATTCCCTATTTATTTCTTTGATTAATTATGTAATGTTTACTACCTGATTGTTGTTGATGTAGCAACCGATATGTTAGTTGTATCATGTGAAAGCATTGTTATTTTATTCGATGTTAAGATTTTATTTGCTTTCTGCTATTGCTGGTTGCTGTGGGTAATTAGCTGTGGGTAGTTTAGAAGTTTTTGTAGCTTCATAGAATTGATTTTGCATATGACAATCATATTAATGATAGTTTTAAGTTAGGATTTTGGAGGATGATTGGAAACGTAGTGACCTTTTGATTCTAAAACCTTACTTGAAATTGTTCATTAATATGATGGGTCTGTGCAAAAGGGATGCATAAATGATAGGCATTAATTATTCGTGCATGTATGTCTGATGTATTCAGATCGATGTTTTCAGCAACTAAGAACGTAATTGCTGATATGAACGGCAACAATTGTGAAATATTGAATATGAAGATTCAATATGTGCTGGAAAAGCAAGAAGCACTAGAAGCTCTTGACCATGTTATGGAAGATCTTGAGGATGTTGTGCGCCACCTTGAGCTGGTAGAGGACCACTTAACGGCATGTGAGCTGAAAATAAATATTTGCAATGCTGGTTTTAGCTCAGAAAGGGCTTTGAGCTCTAAGCGCAAGCGTATTGATTCGTTCAATATGTGGGAATGCAAAGGATCAAGTCCTTATTGCAAGAGATCAAGAGTTAACCAACACAAGAGAGGAAAACGTCATCAAGTGAAGAAAATGTCAAGGGTGAGGTGTTACAATTGTGACAAGAAGGGTCACTATGCTCGCGATTGTTGTGAGCCGAAAAAGGTAAACACCTCTTGTACATTTGAGAACTTTGATTATGTGTCAAGTTCTGAATTATTAGCTGAATCCAATTCTTTGTGGACTGTAGATTCAGGAAAGACAGACCATGTAGCGAAGGATAGAGAATCCTTCGTGGAATTCCGACGAATACCAACTGGAACTAAGTGGATCTATGTGGGAAACAACTCCAGAGCTGAAGTTAAAGGGATTGGCACCTGCCAACTGAACATGTGTGGTGGATGCACCTTGTTCCTACATGATGTTCTAAATGCTCTGGAGATTCGTCAAAATTTAAGTGTTTGTTTTGATGTTGGTTAAACTTGGTTTTAGTATGAACTTCCGTAATAACAGTGTAGATTTGTATTTGGATACAAACTACTATGATTGTGGTCACCTTCTAGATGGTTTTATTGTACTAAATGTTGATTGTGGTGATGTCAATATATGTTATTCCCTTGTTTCACGTCTCCTACTTCATATGATAATGATGTGAATGTGTGGCATGCTAGACTTGGTCATATTGGCCAACAACATATGAATAGACTAGCCAAAGAGGGCTTGTTGGGCAATATTGAATAAGTCGATTTGTCCATATGTAAGCATTGCCTAGAAGGGAAAACGACAAGGAAACCATTTGGAAAAGGAAAAAGAGCTGACGTTCCTCTGCATTTAATCCATTCTGATGTTTGTGGTTCAATGAATGTGAGAGGAAGGCATGGGACTGTTTACTTCATCACTTTTAATAGATGATTATACTCGATTCGGATGTGTCTACTTGATTTCTCATAAATCTGAAGCATAAGTTGTTTCAAAAGGTTTATGAACTTGGTTGAAAATCAATTAGACAAGAAAATAAAAGTATTTAGATCCGATCGAGGTCAAGAATATTTATCTGATAAGTTCAGAAAATTATGTGATGAAAAAGGAATAGAAAGACAGTTGTCTATTCCATATACTCCTCAACAAAATGGTGTTGCAGAGAGAAGAAACAGAACCCTACTGGAAATGGTTAGGTCCATGATGGCGCATGCTAACTTACCTATCACCTTTTGGAGTGATGCGTTGTTAACTGCTGCTTATATACTTAACCGGGTGCCTTCCAAATCAGTTAGTTCCACTCCATATGAGTTATGGACAGGTAGAAAACCGGACTTAAGTTTACTTAAGCCATGAGGTTATGCTGCCTATACTCATATGTCCTCTCACAAGTTTGGGAAATTGAGTCCCAGATAAAAGTAGAGTATTTTAATGAGATACTCCGAACACTCGAAAGGGTATGTGTTCATAGGTGAGTAGGAAAGTGGGAGAATAACTGAATTTTGAATCACGGGATGTCACATTCTTAGTGGATGAATTTCTTAAGAAGGGCGAAATAGGGGAAGATTACTTCCTATTTGAAACCTTGGATCAAGATAATGATATTAATGGAGTTCATCCAAGTGGGAGTAATATGAGAAGTGATGAATTGAATTCAACTCATTCTCAATTACAACCATATGATGAGATGATATCGTCATTATCTAATCCGAGTGGGAGCATGATGGGGAATGATGTGCTAAGTGTACAATCTCCCATACGGTGAACAAGTCGCCAAAGTATTCCCCGTCAATGTTTTGACATTGAAAGGGAAACTTTAATGGTTGCTCCACAAAATGAGGATGAGCCAAGAAATATTAATGAGGCTCTGAATTGCCCTAATAAGAAAAAATGGATTCATGCAATGAAAGAGGAAATGGAGTCAATGAAATCAAACCAAGTCTAGGAACTGGTTGATCTTCCAAAAGGACGCAAAGCTATTTGGAACAAGTGGGTTCTCAAAATAAAGCAAAAGGCTGATGGCTCGATAGAAAGGCATAAGGCTCGCCTCGTGGCGAAGGGGTATAATCAACAGGAAGAAATTGATTATAAAGATACATTTTCTCTTGTAGTGAAATTTACCTTGATTCGCATTATTCTGGCAATAGTAACTAGTATGGATCTTGAGTTACATCAAATTGATGTAAAGACTGCTTTCCTCAATG
The DNA here is from genome assembly GCF_016545825.1 of Eucalyptus grandis. NCBI lineage: Eukaryota > Viridiplantae > Streptophyta > Magnoliopsida > Myrtales > Myrtaceae > Eucalyptus > Eucalyptus grandis. The sequence continues at coordinate 35,425,315 of NC_052612.1, forward strand.
AAGAATTAGAGGAAGGAACATATATGGAACAACCTGATGGTTTCATAGTAAAAGACCAAGAAGAAAAAGTATGTCGACTTTTGAGGTCGATATATGGTCTTAAGCAGTCATCAAGACAATGGTATATACGTTTTCATAATGCCATAATGGCATATGATTTTAAAATGATTGATGAGGATCATTGTGTATATATCAAAAGATCCAATAATCAATTTGTGATCATATCATTATATGTTGATGATATACTGATTGCCGGAAGCAATATGGAGTTGGTTAATACTGTCAAGAGATGGTTGTCTTCCAACTTTGAGATGAAGGATATGGGTAAAGCTGCATACATTCTTGGAGTTAAGATTTTGAGAGATCATTCGAAGAGATCGTTGTCTCTTTCGCAAGAAATCTATATAAATAAGGTTCTTGAACGATTTCGTATGCAAGACTGTAAACCCATAGACACTCCTATTGCAAAAGGTGAAGGATTGAGCCATAGACTGTGCCCAGGGACTCCACAAGAGAAGGAACAAATGAAACATGTTCCTTATGCTAGTGCTGTTGGAAGCTTGATGTACGTTATGAAGTGTACAAGACTTGGCGTATGTTTTATAGTTGGAATGGTGAGCAGATACCAATCCAATCCAGGTCAAGCACAATGGAAAGCCGTTAAAAGAATACTAAGGTATCTAAAGATGACTGCTGATTATACGTTGAGTTATTAAGGAAATGATCTGCAACTCAAAGGCTATTCTGATACTGATTGGAGAGGAGATTTAGATGAAAGAAAATCTATCTCTGGATTTGTTTTCTTACCGAATAATGGCACCATATGTTGGAGCAGTAAGAAACAAAAGAGTATAGCCTTGTCCACGATGTAAGTTGAGTTCGTGGCATTATCAGCAGCAGTGTAAAAAGGTATTTGGCTTAAGAGATTTTTGGATCATTTAGGTGTTATTGGAAGTGCTGCAGATTCATTGTTGGTTAACTGTGATAGCCAAGCAGCAAAAGTGTACACCAAATATCAAAAATATCATGGCAAGACCGAACGCATAGATACCAAGTATAATTTTGTAAAGGATATGGTTGCACGAAAAGACGTGAACTTAGAGTACATACTACGCATAGAATGGTAGCATATCCTATGACAAAGCCAATACCTAGAGATGTGTTTTGTGGCCATATGAAATTTCTAGGATTGCGTAGAGGCTAATGTACTTAATGTTGTAATTTCCCTAAGTGTTCACATTTGATGAATTTATGTTTTCATCATTAATGCCTATGAATCTTTGTTTGATCTTTATGCATCTTAATGCTTAGTGCATTATTTTAAGTTGAAAAAGTATGTCGAACAGATATGAGATTAGCCCACTCACACGAGTAATCGCCTCTATTTACTGTGCGATAAATAGAGATGAGACTGTTTTTAAGCTTATTATCTAGGTGATAATCGAGAGCTCAAGCTTAAAACACGTATGTCGCCTTAACTAGGTGTTAAGATGAGGATATAATGCTTACTATGTCCGAAAGTAAAATACCCCACATATTTTACTTTATCTGTCTACGATGCCAGATGTGAGTTCTGATAAATTTTGTGAATGAGTAAATACGTGAACTCAAGTTAGACATTGGGTATGTCTGAACTATCATATGTACGGTATTGAAAGGTGTAGACATACGCTCCATGGGAAATGAGTTAATACCGTAATACGTATTTCATACTACGTATGCATGAGACGACCAATAAGAGTGGCAAAAAGTTTGATCTCAACTTTTATGCCGTGTGAGACTCTTGAGGAATAGAGTTTCTCAGTTTTAGTCCCCTCATGACTCTTACTTATTCTCAAAATTTCTATTTAGTGTTTGCTATCTTAGGATGTTGCCAATGGTCATAAGTGATTCGATCTAATGGGACATTTCTAGAAAAGCAAGCTGAACTGAAATTGAGAGTTTGAAGGAAGGAGGAAGATCGAATTTGGAGAATCACATTATAGTTTTGTATTCACCGGTTAACCAATTATAACTGTCTTTGGGATAATCATAATTGTGAATACAATATATATATATATATATATATATATATATATATATATATATATATATCATTGTTTAAAAGAGATCAAGAGAGATATAAATGTGATCGATTGATCTAGGGTGCTGCATACTAAATCTACTCGGGATGTGATGCCCATTATGAGCCGCTATATATTCCTAACGAGATGTATGGCAACAAGCTCTCAAAGTATGCTTTGCCGCACGGATTATTCACCGGTATGAATGTTGAAGAGAGGAAAAGAGGATTACTGTTTGGCCCACCATGTTAAGTGAGAGTCTACATGATGGATTTTTCTCGATGGGGTTGAGTAGGGCATCGTCCGCCCATGTTGGTTTTGGACCACCATGTGCGAGTGGGAGATGATGGATTTTTTTCTTTATTGATGGGCCTAAGTTGGCCGGTCCGCCCAAGTTGGGCCCAAAAAGCCCGGCCCATGGGAATAGGGCCCGTGGATGGGGGAAGGTATAAAAGGGAGGAGAGAGAGAGAGAGAGAAGACACCCTTTTGGCCATTCTAACGTGCGCTTCTCACTCTCTCTTTCCCTCCAAACGCTTAAGGCACGTTGTTTCCCTTTTCAAGGCGAATTGACATCATCGGATCGAAATTTCTTCCTCGTTCTTCAAAGATTGGTGTTTAATCTGTGGCTAACAAGGCACGCTCCAATCCGTGGTGTCTTTACGATCGGTGATACATGTTATTCCCGGACTTCATCTTCCGCATTGATTTGGGGGTTCGATTTAGTGTCGAATCCGTTTTTCGGGAATCCGTTATTCCCTACACCAATATTAATTGAAAAGTACACATGGAATGGAATGTCGCATCTTTAACGGCATTATCGGATGGAATCATGAGTGGGGCCAGATTTGAGTACCTACTGAAAATTTATGTTTCTTTTTAGACAAAAACAATTAGAGCCAAAATTAGAACCTGAGCTAAAGTTGGTATTTTTTTTTTTATAAGAAAAATTATTTAGGACAGAATTAGGACTTAAGATAAAGGTGATTTTCTTTTTTGGACCATAAGTAAAACCTGAACTAAAGTTGGTGCCTTTTAAGATAATTGGATCGACACAACGAGATACAAGTCCTCGGAATAAATTAATTCAACAAAACCGGCAGTGATCGCAGGGATTACAAATTCATTTTGAGGGGAGTAGGTCTTATGTTGATTTGGCATCTCTTTTGTTGCCGTAATTCATCTTCGTACCATCGCACATCAATCCTCTCGAACCAGTTCCCTCTTTTTAATCCCATAAGGGCTTTCACACAAAACTTCTGCTTCTCCACCTTGGCATGTCGTTGGCCCCCACCAGACAATTCTACCGTGCTCTTCTCAAGAAGCGAGGATCTGCAACAACCCAAACGGAGGAAACTGAGTTTCCCTCTAGAAACTGTCGATTGTGTGGAAAAGAATACAGAGGCGAGTGCGACAATTTAGAGCATCAGAAATTACCAGTTCGACGTTGTAATCGCTAAAGGGACAACAATTGAGACTTCTGGTCAATGCCGTTGAAGATGAACGTCCCGGACATGGGAACAAATTGTTTCGTTATGAGCTACAACAAACAGAGAACGTGGCTTTAAAGCAAAATATAGCATCTCGGTTCCGATATATAACCAAAAGAAGAGCTGAGTAATAGCCCGAGCTATTTGGAGCACTCGACATCAACGAATTAACTAACGAAGCTATGGTGAACAGAGATGATGATGCAACCTTGATCACTTCCTGAGACGCAACTCCTCCAATGAAAGCAGCAACAGCGTGAAGCTCTGCAGCACCAAACCGGCACATTTCACTAATAAGATCCTCAGTCAAGGTTTGGCCATTGCAGCCCAAGTCGCTGAGAAGACTGACTGCTGCTGTCTTCAACCGAGATATATCCTCGTCCATCTCACTGCAGTGCATTCACCATGCAGAGAAATGCAGTGATCAGGTAATGACTTTTAAAAAGCTTGCTGGAGGAAAAATGGTAGATTCAATATCGGCAATACTTACCCATCAAACTCTCCAGGAAAGCTGTTATAATTAGCAGCAAACCGGTCAACAGCTCGAAGCAGTATATAGAACCCCACAGCAACACTGATTGACAAGAACCACAGATTTTCAGATGACAGGCAAAAATGATAGTCTTTTCCAGCAATAAAATTTATTTGCTAGTCAACTTGAAAAAATTAGTGGAAGATTGAAACAAGCCATGTGGTTGAGCCAAGATTAACATGGATCAAACCTGCACTAGCCAAGTCCAATTTGATCCAGAAGATACATGAACTTTGACTCAAGCAAGTGTCAGCAGAAAAAGAAAAAAAATTAAAGCCTAATAATGGGAAATAAAATGAATCGTCCGGGGTTAAGAACAGCCCGTGCTGTCAAGGATTAATTCCAAAAGAATAAATGCCATTCCATGTGACTGGTACCAGCTTTACCAATGTACTTTTCTAAGCACACTGACCATTCCATGTCATAACGAAGCATTCACCACATCCCAACAAAGTAACAATAAAAATGTATTTAAGGGAAAAGCTGTTATCATGGAAAAAGATAAGTTAGTGAGGATAATTTTATGATGAGTATCTTCAGAATTTCTGGTAGAACAGATGGACTCTTGAATTTATCTTTCAAGGATGAGGTCCATGACTGATTGATGAGCACCCCAAAAGAGTGCTTAGAAGACCTTGAATAAATTGTGAACTTCTAATTCTTTGTTGGAGAGAGGGGCTCTAGGTCTCACGATCTAAGCATGCCTATGAAGCATTTGCAACTGCATATTTCAGCAGGAAAATAATTTAAGGGATATAAGCTAAAACCTATCTTACATGTATTCTTCATCTGCTAAATACTTCTGAAGTTCTGATAGGACTGGAGAATTAAACTCGTCCTCGACTAGGCGATACCTGCATACCTACAGCTGAAAAATGTTATCTCTTCATTTTCGGGAAAGGAAAAGAAGAGACTTAAGAGAAGTGATAAACAAAAACGAAAAAAATGGATTCTAATAATGCTACATAATTGAATCCAGGAGGGAAAAAATCTGAACTAGGCAGCAATTTTAGCTTATATGTAGAAACTTACAACAGGAGTCAACAGCAAAACAGTTAAGGAGCACACAAGCAAACTCAGCAGCATCACTAATCTCAATGGACTCCAAAGCGGCTTTGATAAGCTTACCTTACACCATTCTACTCTGAATTTACTATTTAATGCAGTACACCAATTTTAAGCATGAACTAAATCATGTAAAAAATAACTCACTTTGAGTTTTCGTGCATTTCTGCAGAAGCTTCGAATAGTTTGTTTTGAAATCATCTTTGTCTCTCTACCAATTTTCTTCAAATGATTCCTCACTCGTTGCTCCATAACAAGAAAGTCAGCCTCTGCCTTAGCTTGGTAGATCTTCTGCAGGTTTACATAATGTCTGCAAAATAGAAATGATACAGAAGACATGTCACCAAATTCTTCTCACACAATGGAGAACAAAAACAGCATCATTCATTCCTAAGCCACTAACTCTGTTGAAGATGTCATATCTGGTATTGAACCCTCAAGGGGTGCCTCTCCAGCACCTTCATTTGCAATAAATTCCTGCAAAGATAAAGCAACATGATGCATGAAATTCCATCTTAGGAACAAAATATATCTTGCTGGAAAGTCATAAGTCAGCCAGAAGTTCTACAGGCAGATCAGCACAAATAGCAATTGAAATTTTCCACAAACAAGGGTAGTAGGAAATGGAACCTAATTATAAATCTAAAACTCCATTGTATTGTAAACATTGTGCTTCTAATTGATGAGGTTCTATTGAACTTCTACTCGTAGATCTCAAATCACAGCAACTCAAAGAGACCTGGAAAAGGAAGATCTCTTTTCAGTGTCTACCCACTGAGAGATGATGCAAGCATTCTCCTAAGAAATAAATAACAAGAACATGTCCTCTGAAATGGAAGAAAGACATGCACGGGTTTAAATGAACAAGTTCCGGGGTTCAGTTCAAACCCTTATCGCATCCTGTTAAATGTATTTGCACTATACTTGTCATTTAAACCATTCAAAGACATGTCAAGTACGATACAACAAGAAATCCATGCGAATTACCAGTTCAGTAAAGATAACTTCCCCCCTCCCCAACCCAAAAGCAGGATCAATGGAAAAACAAAGCAGAGATCAAGGGAGTGATCATGTTCATTTCATAAGGGGGCAAACATAAGGAACTGGGACAATTTGTCATTTACCAAATTTCCAGTAGAGTGATCCTGTAACGAGTCATATTGAAAGGGAAAATTACTCAATCAATCCTAAACCCTTTGTGTAGACGCTATTTCAGTCCCAACTTTCCAATTATGTCAATGTAGTCCTAAACTAATTTAGAAAATTCCAATGTAATCATTCCAGTCAATTTTGTTCTAATATTGCTAATTTGGTATTTGGTCATCGCTAGAAGTCCTTAATGGCATGGCTGGTGATTTGACATGGACAAGCATAGACAAACTATGCCATTTTGCTTAATCTTTTGAATTTTCTTTCTTCTTTGTTTTTAATTTCTCCTTTCCCTTCTACAATTCTTTTGTGGCACTGTTCATCTTCACCTTCTTCGTATTAACAATACCACCATCTTCATCTTCCCATTACTATTCATCTTCAAAACAAGCCACTAACCCATTTGGACCTAGGATAGACCTAGAGCCAAGGCCGACTAGCCCCCTGAGCTAAGCCTTAGACCTTGACTGTCCCCAATGCCACGTGTCCTCATCCTCACCTGTCCCGTTGCCGCTTAAAGGCCATTGATCTCACTTGTCCCTCGAGCCAAGCCTTGGTAGCTGTTATTTGAAGATCTCTTGTCAACAATCATCTGGAATCCGATTCTTAATAACTTTGACTATTACTGCTTTTCCGATTCTGGGTGCAATATGAGATGGTGTATCTCCATAGCTCAACCATTCATCATCTTCAACCCAAGATTCATTGTCTTCAACCCATGATTCATCCTCTTCGAGATTGCTTCAAGCTATGGAACGAAAATTGAAAGTAAATGGAACTTCTCGCACATTGTCTTCAACCTAAGATTCCTCATTTTTTGTCCTTTTTCCTTTGGGAAAATGTTACAAATGGTCCCTGAACTTTCATCTAATGTTTAATTTCATTTATGAGCTTTCGATTTGATCAATTTAGTCCCTCAACTATTAACAAATGTTCCATCTAGTCCTTTCGTGTATTCAAATTGTTAAGTGATAACGTGGAGCATTAATTGATGATGTGGAACTAAGTTGAATTACTAGAATTAGGAGTCAATATATATCTTAAAAAAGGAAAACAAATTAAGGGTCAACTAGAAATGAGAGCACTAATCACAAAAGCAGAGAGAAAAAGTGGTATGTATCTCTTTGTTGGATGGTGGCCACAATTTGACCTGTTTTAAAGGTAATTTCCACGTGGATATTCCACATGTCATTTTTTATTTTATATTTAAGAGACTAAAAGCCATGTAAGCCAATTCCGTTAACTTTAACTAATGGAGGGACGAAATTGGTCAATTTTCAAATAGTCAGGGACTAGATCGGACATTTATCCATAATTCAATGACCAAATTGAACAAATTAAAAGTCTAGGGACAAGATTGCACATTAAGTAGAAGTTTAGAGACTGTTTGAGACATTTTCCCTTTTTCTTTTAAGGCATTTCAGGGGTTTCTTGTAATCTTGAGGAGCTGATTCAGGAGATATCCTTGACCAAGAAAAGCATACTAATTCCATTTTGTGCCAAATTTTTCCCCTCTAATTCTATGTAAATGCTTCGCTTCATGATTTTTTTTCTCACCCCCATAGGATTCAAGGTCACTGAGCCCCCACGACCTCAATTCGAGGTCGTCGTCCATGGCGGCTCAACCTTAGATTCAAGTTCGCTGAACCCCCACAACCTCAAAAGCCATGGACAACCTTGACCAAGGTTGTCATCCATGGTGTCTTGACCTTAGATTCGAGGTCGTCTAACCCTCACAACCTCAATCCAAGATCAAAGAAGCCATGAACTACCTCGACCAAGGTTGTTGAGTCGTCTCAATGGTGGCTCAACCTTCTCTTGTGAAGCTCATAGGCTGCAAGTCTCGTTTGTGCAGATTTCCCTTGTCCTCACCCTTTTAGCTTCACTCGTGAAGATTTCCCTCCATCTTCAGAAAAGCAACATAGAAAAGAAGAAGATGAACAGTAGTGCGGAAAAGGGGAAAAAATCAGAAAAATAAAGAAAACAACATAGTTTTGATTGAGTTGCACATGCCAGATCACTCGCTATGCTACGTAGGACAGCTGACAAAGACTATACCACCTCGTCCGCAATTTCCAACGGCAATTAACCACAAGGGCAACATTGGAATTTAACATAAAGGTTTAAGACTACATTGGAAAATTTAAGACTGGATTGGCATCAGTACAATAGGCTTAGGACTAATTAGGTAATTTTTCCAATTGAAAAGCATCACTCCAAAAGACTCCACAACCCATCCACCAGGACCTCCAATCCAAATTGATTGGTATAAAGTACCAGCTAAACCATGTCAAAATTGAACGAATAGCTATAAATGTTACAGACAAGACTTGGGATAACTACCTTCAAAGCTGCCACCATCACCCAAAAATCTGATGAATTATGATGAAGTTCTGCAGCACTATCGTCTATTATCTGCTTCAATTCTTGACCTGGTAAAGAAACAAGATTGACTAAGTCACTGTTCACATGCAGCAGCAACAGCTCGATTTTATTACAAGAAAACTGCTTATAAATAATACATGGAGCAAGCATTACTTTTCCACTCACAAAGATCCATCCATATTGAAGATGCCATGGGAAGGCACTTGAAAATGGGAACAAGAAAGTCAGGCATCGAACAATTAATATATATGAGGGGCCTATAGGCAAATGCTATATCCATACGTGGAACAGTGAGCTTTAGGATTTAGATGGCAATTGAAACATATAAAAGTTCATCACGAAATAATAGCTAGGGGAATAGAGCAAAGAAATAAAATCATATATGCGCTTTTTGGGGGGAAAAAAAGAATTTAAATGGGAAAAATAATGTATGGAAGGTATCTATGCCAACGGAACAAGAAAGGACCCTTACTAACAAAAGAGGATGGATGGGCAGCAAGAACCTTTTAATGAGAAATGTAGGGCATATTAAGACCGATCCACAAAATTTGTTTACCACATACTACAATAAAGTGTAAGTAGATATATCTGAATAAGTGAACCATATTGAAGCATGGACAATGCCACTTGTAAATTAATTATGTAAATCAATCTTTGTATCTCTAATATTATTTTTAAGAAGTATAGAGGTGACATATCATCTCAGACAAAGTGCACGTCTAACCTTGTGTGTAAGGTTTAAGATGGCATAATCAACCATATGAGCAATTTAACAAAATTTGCCACCAAAAAAATAGTCAAAGCAATTGGATCCATTAAGACCAATATAATTAGAAAAACTCTGTTCTTGCTTGGATAGAAATAGAACAAAGAACTTCTACCCAGCTCCCCACAGTAACTGCAAGCAAGCCCTATTAAGAAATATTGCTTATCAGGAATATAGCTATGCATGAGGTTGTTTAACCCGTCACCGAAAGAGGTCTCGATGAATGTCGCTTCTATCCTCATAATAACAATATGCTTACTTCTACAACTTACTAATTCCTTGAGGAGCAAAGACCTTAAAGGATGCCTCGACAGCTTCCCTGTAGTTGTCTTCGTCCAATGCAATCATCCTGGATTTCAGAAGCTCCTGAAATGTTCAATATCATTAATATCTTCTGTTACAGCCTATCATGAGCAAAGTGATTCAGTATAAAACATCAAAACTGAATACAAACCTTAAATTCTTTCTTCTCTTCTCTAGTTGATGGAAGCCTGCCGTTGTGAGAGTCTGCCCATTCATTTGCCATCTTAACAAGAATGACAACATAAGGTATGTGCTTGTGAGCAACTGGATCTGCAGTGGTCAGATCAATGCCTTCTGCAAACCTGACATGGTATATTTTAGTCATAAATGATGACCTTATCTACATGCACTGCTTGTATGATGTATGGAAGAACAGAATGGACTATGTTTATGACATAGCATGAAGCAGAAGAAGTTTTCTAGTTAGTTGAAGCATTTTGACATTTATGAAACCAAAGAGTCATGTGTCTTCAGTAATAAAATGCAAACCTCTTCAATTCGGGCCATGGATTATTTAAACGAAGGTCATCCAGAAAATGATCTGGCTTTGACTCAATTATCATATGCTCCTGCTACAAAAAGGGATGTTAGATATAGCGCATATTTGTAACAGTATATGCACAGATTTCTGTCTGACTCAATACACGTTTCTCAGTTCAACATTATAAAGAAATCTGCAATTCTAATTCGAGCAAATCACATCACTTGATAACAAACCAGTGTTATTTTAGAAGTCAAAAGTTGGGATTACAAGAACATTACTTTTACACTGATCCGCACAAGTCCCGTAAGTCCATAGGAACGAGCAAATATCAACTTCACATTTGCCTCTCTACAAATTCTATCGAGCTTGATCATAGAGTCTTCTACCAGCTGAAAGAGCAATTACGAGGATTCAATTGTGCACTCAGAAGAATAAAAAACAAGTATCTACTGCAAGAATAGTACAGTTCTTAATGCTACAATCAAGCAAAATGGATTTTGAAAATTTACATGGAACAACTAAAGAGAGCATACAACAGTAGCTTACAACTTCATACCTGAGTAGCCACCACCAAAGTAAACTGAGAGAAGAATGAAGAGTTTGTCTCAATTAGAGCCTGAGGATACTCCTCAATAAACTTTGCTTTAACTGCATCATTCAACTCTTGAAGGAAAGAGCACACACACTTTGCCTTGGATTCCCCAACGCTCGATTCATCCACTAAAGTTTGCAGAGCCATTGAGAATGTAGGAAAAAAAAATCCCAAAAGAAACTGGAAGGATAGCACAGTTAAGGCACAAACCCATGAAGTTATTCCCAAGGTCCCCGACTTCAACTTTCGATCCATCAACCACAGTGATGCTCCCGACCCCTCCAAGAACAAGATTTTTTAACGTCTCAGAGCCAGTAGGACCACAATTAAGCAAACATATACTGGCTTTCTCGAGAGCAGCCTGACCTTGCTCACCCCAGATCCTGAGGTATCAATATATTCACATAAAAACATGTGGAAACACGACAGAGTACTTTACAGTGACCAAAGGATCTACATGCAAGTTAAAGACCATCGACATTTAACAAAGAAATGGCAAAGGTTTCTCTATCAAGTTGACCTCCACCTCTTTAAGCGAACCATGTTGCATTAAGTCGATCAATACCGAAAAAACTAAACTCCTCTTTCAATGAACACTTCAGCACTCTCAGGCAAACTGTAATGCAATTCCAACAAAATGAAGTAATCGATAAAATGTGAATTTCTCCGTATCTAAGGCCCTAGGTGCAATCGAATGGATGAATTGCCAATATCAGAAGCGTAGCTAAAAACTTCAAACACACAGAACTTTCCACTCAACGCGTTGCCAAGTGCAACCTCGGACTCTCGTCAAAACAAAATTAGGTCTGCGAAAGTTCTCTTCCACTCTCGCTAAATCAAATCTGCCATATTCTAATTTTTATCGAGTCAGGACGGGAATAATCCAGGAAACATCGAGCTACAACAAAAGCACTCGATAGACAGGAAGCTGCAAGCGGAGTACCGGAGCTGGCGATCGTATTTGATTTTCGGCTCGGCCATCGCGGTCCGATCGTCCGGTGACTAACAAGCGGAGAAGCTTCGGTCACTTGCGACGAACCGACGCCTCAGCATAAAAAACAGCGAGTGTCCTACTCAGCTCCGGAGAACCGCCTCGTCCGAAAACCCGTCGCTCGAGCCTGCGAGTGAAGCGGAAAGGACCTGCGAGCACCGCGAAAGCTTCAGTCGCCGGCCAGGAGGCACGAACGTCCGGAGACCGCGCTCAGGCGCGAGATCTCTCGCCGGCGAACGAACGATCGATCGATCGCCGGCGCATGGCGCTGGAGGAGAAGAAAGAGAGAGAGAGAGAGAGAGAGAGAGAGAGAGAGATTTACCTGGGAAGGGGATCGATAGCTGCGCGCGCTCGAGCGGGCGAGCAGAGCTCGCAGCGAGGAGGGAAGTGAGGGGAGGCGTTCGGCTGCTTAGAGCCTAGGCTATGTTTCGGCCGAGCGGAGTCGAGTCGAACAGTGAGAGTACGGTGGGCCCGTATCGGCATGGGCCTCCCTCAGGGCCCATCTTTTCCCTGTATGCATTCCCTTTTTCCATTTCGAGGAACTTTGCAAGGAAAAATGATATAAATTATTCATGAGCTTAGCCTCTGTTTATAATATAATCTCTCAAATTTTAATTTATTAAATAAGGGTTCCTGAAATTTTGGTGCATGAAAAATGTTCAATGTTATCATTTCATTAATTCAAATTCTGAGAAAATACTGAATATTTTTGTATAGTTTATGGATTAAATTGAGCATATCCTATGATCATATTGAACAAATTAAAAGTTCATGTACCACATTAAACATCATGTTAAAGTTCATGAACCAAGTTGAATGAATCAAAAGCTCATGAATTGCTTACACATTGTATCAAAGTTTAGAAATCATTGTGTTATTATCCCAACTTGAAAATACAATTGCTTCACTCATCCAAGTATATGACATGTTGGATCATTGCATTCGTGTATTTTCTCTCGTGCCAAATAGGCATCAGCTAATACATGCGTGGGCAAGTGATTTTGGATTATACAGATTTTTGCGGTTAAGTGCATGGGATAGTGTATGGAAATGGAAGTCGAAGGATAAAATACAAAATAAAAGATAGATTACAATCCCACCAAGGTCTAAAGAATGTGCCACTAACCAAAATGAAGATCATGATAAATGAAGTTAATTGCCAAGGCTTAAAGGACAAACCACCTAGCAATTGTAAAGGACTTCAGGACAAGAGGAGCTCATCATCAAGACCCAAAGGAAAATCCACCAACTCAGGATAATCCACTCTCCAAGGATAAATAGATCAAAATAAGAGTTATCCATTCTCCAAAGATATTTACTCAAGTAGAGAAAATCCCATGTATTTTCATTCATCAAATCTTGCCTAGTTACAATTGAGAGATTTGCTCTATTTATAGGAGGAAGACAACTTAAGAAATAGAAAAACAATAAATAGGCATGGGAACTAGCCTATCCTTAAAGACCTAGGAACTTAAAACTTTTACTCTTGGAACTTACATAAAATTAAAGACTCCTATGAAAATAGCGATGCATTTAATGACTTGGGAACTTGCATTCTTGATTCTTCAACCTTGCAAAATTCGTGCTCCCAAACTTCATCCAATAACCAAGGAAGTTGGTTGGCCTCCCATTAATATGTTGTAAATAAACTTCGAGATCAGCAACTAATAAATCATACTGAGAAATCAGTGACTAATATATCATACCGAGAATTCGGTAACTCATTAACCATTGGTGTCGATAACTTCGGTGACTCATTAATCATTAGTACTGATAACTTTAGCATAATAGTTTGGTACCGCTTTAGTTTGAAATTTCAATCTCAACCCATTGAAGCACGTTATACTCAAATTCTAACTTGACTAGCAATGATGGTGCTAAGTGGGCTGATGGAGTCAAGTTGGATGCTTTCGCATCATCGGCAACTAGACAACCAGGTATTTCACTAGACAGTCGTCGTAGGACACAGCACATTACGTTGAAGAGAATTCATAGAACTTGATAATACTCATTTTGGAGCTAGCAAGTGAGGTGTTGATCGTATTGATATGTCGTCACTCAGGTTGTTATCTATTATCGAATTCGCTAGCTCGACAAGGTTGACATATGGCAAAAGGTGAGATGCTTAGGCGGCAATCTCTCGACTAGAATATTAGGACCGGCCTAGTGAGATCAATAAACATGAGGGCTTTTAAAACCTCAGAGACAATGACAACGTCAAAGTGACCAATTTGAAGCAAACGTGCTAGAACAAAGTCAATGACAGAGTAGAGGCGTCGTTTCGGATGACAAAAAGGATCCCATGCCAATAGGCGTGACACTCGATGGTGCCATCGCTCCTCCAAAATTATCAGGTCAGCATATATTCTTCTGCGGCGGCTTCCTAGGAAAGCCTTAGGCCACCAAGGCCAACTATGTTTCACCACGTCCAAACTGAACCTTTGCTTGTGTGATGCGATTAGTAACTTCTAGCGATGATCGGAATCATATATTTCACTTAGAGGATTGGCGTAATGTTCGTATCAGCCTCGGGTAAGTAGATGTTTGAGTCTTCGTTTACTTGTTTAGAGGCATTTAATCTCTCATTTCGCTGTGGAGTAATTTGATCCGGGCCTTCTAAGTTTCAAGAGTCCGTTCGAGATCCGGGAACCTCTCTGTCCGCAAGAAAATAGCCTGCCAGGGACAGGGCACGAGCTAGCTTTAATTGCCGCTGTCATGAACAATCTTCATGGGCAAGATTGGCGAGCTACATATGGTTCAATAGCGATCGAATTCCATGAGATGGTTCTCTCTAGCTCAAGTGAAGGCAAAATTGCTCAATTGGCGAAAAGTACACAAAATATGCTCATAAGGATATAGACGAATACACTTAGGGTGCGTTTGGCACCAGCTTTGCCAAATACCTTTGGGTACCCAAAGTCCATTTGCCCAAATATTGGGTGTTTGGGAAAAAATTTTAGACCTGCCTTGAAGAAATGCTGGCCTTCCAAAGGCTGAAAGCCCAAGGTAGGTTCTAGGCTGCCTTGGGCTTTCAGCATTTTCAGAAGGCCCGATGCACTGTTCATCTTCCCCTTCGTTGAATTCTCAGATGTCGGCAGGCGAGGTGGCGAATCGGCCGGCGAGGTGGCGATGGGTCGGCGATGGGTTAGAGAGAGGCCGACAACCGTCGCCACACCCGGCGACCATCATCGACCCGGTCGCGCGACCCGGATCGGGTCGCGGAGGTCGCCCGTGTCGCGGCGAGGTCGTCGCCACGACCTCCGTGACCCACGACCTCGCCGCGACACGGATCTGGTCGCGGAGGTCGCGGCGACCCGGCGACCTAGATCCGAGTCGCGGAGGTCGCCGCGCTAGGCGACCTAGATCTCGGGTCGCGGAGGTCGCGGAGGTCGCGGCGACCCGGACCTCGCCGCGACCCGGATCCTCTGCGCGACCTCGTGGTGACTGCGCGCGGCGTGGTGGGTTGCGCGACGGCGCGGCGAGGGTCGCCGCGACCCTCGCCGGATCGCCTACCCTTGGCCGGTGCGAAGCCTTGGCCGGCGGTCCACGACGAAGCCTTGGCCGGCCAACTTTCCTTTTTTAAATAATAAAAGTATTTTGCAAATTTAATTTATCCAAATACTATTTTGCACAAGTATACTTCACAATGGACTTTCACAAATAAATTTACTAAATACACTTTGCATTTTGGAAAACACCCTTGACTCAAAAGCCTTTACATTTTCTCAGTAACTTTCCCCAAAAGTCTTCCCAAACGCATCGTTATAATTCTTGGTTCTGGCAATATAGCCAACCTTAAAATTGAGGCGAATAAATCAATTCCATCCTACATGCTATATTTACAGTTATATATATCTGCCATCTATGGCGGCAATTGTCAATTCGTGATAGGGCAATTAAGTTCCTATAAGATTGATGTTAGCAATTTTAGGATATTTACGAAATAATAGATTACGTCTTTATCTATCGGTTAAAACTTTTAGAATAATCAACGGTGATTTCATAAAATCTCATAATTACCATGTTAAGCTCGTATCAATGACAATCGCTACACATGATTTTATAAGCGCACGAAATAATTACCTAAACTGAATCCAAGTTCGAATGAACTTTTTGATTTGCCGGAGCTTCCGTGGAGCATAAACGTGCTCCATGGAAAGCAGCGGGAAGTGAGGTGACGCCGGAGGTTGAAGCCAAGGCGCACTTTTGCACTGCAGATTCGCCCTTGGAGAAGTTCGAATTGGCCTACTCCAACTTGCCAACATGCTTTTATTCAAATGCCGTGGAAAGTGCGTGCCCCATTCCCTGTCATCGTCCCTTTGCGATCGGTAAAGGCCAGAGAATCGTCAACGTGATCGCCGGCCCCACGGCCCCACACCGGGGCGGCTTTTCTTCTGCATCCGGCCGTTCGTTGGGGACCACCTCCCCATCTCCCTATTTCTCGGCGAAACCCGGCTTTCCGATGCTTTCCACGGCGTAGCCGCTTTTAAAAAATATCCAGGAGCCTCTTGGCAACGGGCCACTTCCACCACACTAAATCCATTAAAATCGGTCATAAATCCATACTAGTGTTAGTTGAGTTAGTTATATTGAATAAATGTATTAAAAATGAGTATAAGTTAAATCACTCTCACTTCGATTTGGTTATAAATTTTTGTAAGTTATGTTAAATATGGAAGTATTTTAATAATATAGATCGAATAAGGTATTGGTCATTAAATGTGTATTATGTGAAACAAAACGGGAGGACTAGATCTATTTGGATTGGATGACTTGTGATCGAGTTCGTTCGTTTGACGGGTCTAAATCATACTTACTCTCTGAAGCTATTATTTAGGTAACGATCAAACTCAATTCAAATGCAAGAATTCGATTGAAATTGATTCCCGATTTCGAGGCTGGAGCCAGCCTGATGAATCAAGTTCTTGGGTTGCGGTGATTTTTTTGAATGATTTCTTCTTTTCCTTTTTGTTATTTATTATTATTATTATTTTTGTAAAAGAAAGTTTGTGACGTAACCTTATCTAGAAAAGGAAAGTTATTGTTGCCCCCAAAAAGATTGAAGCATGGGCTCTAACATGCCGAGCACCCACTTGTCAAAGAGCATATTCTTCGTATAAAAGAAAACACATTTGATTATGCAGCAATCCCTTTAATTTATTGTAGCAAATAAAATAAAGAACTCGTTGAACGTTCTTGGTTTCATACTTCTATAATCAAGGAAATGCAGATGCACTAGAAATCAACTCGCTCGAGCACCAATGGCCGCCGTTGGTTGCGTAACCGAAATGGTAGAATCTTTAGTAGTCTAAAAACATGACCGCCAGTCCGAGTTTCGGTAAATACAATATCTCTCTTTCATAAAAATTACATGACATCTAAACTAGTTCTCGCGTGGCAAATGCAAATGACGTGACGTTCTCGAGCTCACCTCAAAAGACTGATGATTGCCATGCCATGAAAATTTTTTCCACCATAAATGACCTCTTAACTTATCTGTCACAAGTTTAACATTTATTTTTTGTTATTCGATTCCCTATCACGCAAAAATTATCCGGAGAATCTTTAATACGTAGAAATTACATAATATTTCGACTTTTAAATAAATCTTACAACTAAAATCTAGATGCAATTTTTTTTTTGTCGATCTTATTTTATTTTTACTCTAGCTCCTACTCTCAAATTTTTGTTACGATTTCTTGTTGGGTATCGGTCTACACTTAAAACCAAATTATTTCCATTTCAGCTCCCTAAGAAGAGGGAATTTAAACTCTCCATCTCTCTCTTTTCATATGAGAAGGGTGACTACAAGTAAATCTCAGTGATTATCTAGATGCATATTTATTTAGCAGTTTTACGTCAGCTCCTCGACCATCAGCTTTGACTGCCAAATAAAATATATTCTTACATTCGTCGGAAAGTTATTATAAATATCACGAGAGTCATCTTTTCTTCTTTCTACTTTGGCCAACAAATCAGGAAAAATTAGCCTGAGACAAAGCGTGAAACGTAATTAAAAAAACATCATTATCTTTTACAAAACAAACTAAAGGCGCTGTCCTACAGACTATTCACAGCGGGGGGAGAAAAGTCGCCTCCAGCGAAACTTCCAAAATATCCCCCGTTCGCGCCGTTCGCTCACCGCAGCCTCCAGTGCAAAACGCCCAAATTTTCATTTCTCGCCGCAGCCGTCCGATCCTCATCGCACGGCCCGACGGAGCCCCTGCGGCGATTCAACGGGCCGTCAAACCCTCACGGACCATCGACGGCGCGACGAGATCCTCGATTCGATGCGGACGTTGCGCTCCCGCCACCCCTACGTGGCGACGCTCCATTGCTGGTAAGCACGGGGGGGCGAATAAATCAGGGCGCAGGGGAACATGGCCCTCCCCCGCAATAATCTCACCATTTGCAGCTGGGTCGTCGGCTCACATACTCTTCTAGAAGAGTGGGGCACGCAGCTCTAGGTCACCACGCGCATCTCTCTCTTCTGTCGTTCTCTGCAAATCGCCTACGCAGAAGAAGCCGTGAACGCTAGCTCCTCCTCCTCCTCCTCCTCCATAACCACTTTAGCTTCGTCTTCGCATCGGGATTCGACGTGGTCTTCTCTCTCCTCTGCAACGACCCTTATCTCCATCCCCAGAATTATTGGCCCGATCATTTATGTGATTTTGCTGCCGGGGGTGGGGTCGCCGCCATGTATATAACGAGCGCCTCGGCTTCGGCCTCCTCGTTCCTCCGAGCTTCTAGGGCGCGCCTCTCCGGTTCGCTGTCGTCCGCCGCCTCCCGCGCCTTGGTCGCTCAGGGCCCGTGCCCCTCGCCCTCGGCCGGCCAGTGCCGATCGCTCAGCTTCTCCTCCGCTTTCCGATCCCTCCGGAGCTCGGTGCCGCGGTGGAGCCACGGCGTCGATTGGAGGTCGCCCGCGAGCCTCCGCCCTCAGATCAGGGCCGTCGCCCCCGTGATCGAGCGCCTCCAGCGGAAGTTCGCCACCATGGGTAACTTTTACTCTCTGTTGATCTCCGATGATCTTGGAGTTAGCTTGTGAGTCGCGTTGGTCGGGCGGAGTTTGTTCGGGGCTCGATCTGTGCCGCCGTCCTCGCGTTGGGTATGGCGGCTGCTGAAGCTGTCATTGATTCGCGAGTCACGCGAGAGTCCGAAAGTACCGTTCACCTCCCGAGCTGTTCCTGAGTAGATGACGAAAATGAAATCGAACCATCTGTCCGTGTCGGTTTTTTGGGTTTGTTCTTTGGGTAATCATGCTGTGAAAAGTTATCTGTCCCTTTCGCTTTATTTGTTGGATATGTCTGCGAAGCAGTTCTCATGTCTCAGTCATAGCGAACATTGAGCTTGGTGATTAGCCCGATAAAGAATGGTATCAAAGGGAAAACGTGACTGTGGATCTCCAAGTTGACTCTCGGCTGTCTTAACTAAAAGAGTAAACGTTGGAGTCCTCATGCTCGCGTAGTCTAATCTGATCGCCCCAAAATAAGAATGATGCTAAAGGAAAAGCTGCTTAGAAGTGTTCAATGCCTTGCATTACTTTGAAAAATGCTAGCGGGTTCTCACGGTCGAGTTCCTTCTGTATACGTTCATTGGTTGGATATTTAGGGAAGTCCAAGTTTAAGAAATGTTCTTGTAGACTCCATCCAGAATAGCTTTCACATGAGTCAGGGTTGATCACTTTTTCTTCTCATCGTGGAATTACACATGCTACCTTGTTCTAAAGTTTTATCTATTGTGGGGATGTAACTCTGCTGTTCGTCTGCTTGTTTGCAGCTTCAGAGAATCCTTTCAAGGAGATCTTAACTACTTTACCGAAGGCAGGAGGTGGCCATTTTGGAAAATTTTACAGCCTTCCTGCTCTAAATGATCCGAGGATAGGTATTATTCTTGAGCGTGCTCTTACCAGCATAGGAATTGCATTTCTTCTTATGCTCCTTTTGTATCAAATTCTGCGTAATTATTAGCTGATTTACATTGCTATCCTGTTGTAGACTTTTCCTTGTTAATTCTCCTTTCCAGCTTTTCCATTCGTTCTTTCTTTATCCTTCTGTTTTTCCTTTTTAACTTTTGGTTGTCACATAGTTTTCATTGACTTGGCTGGACCAGAAAATCCAATATTACATGTGATTGGAAATTACTGGAGACTCATGATTTTAAATCATTTTGAGTACCCATTTATTATGAGTGGCAAGACTGATGACGTGCCTTGCATTTTGTTCTGATGGTGCAACAGACAAGTTGCCATACTCTATCAGGATCCTTCTTGAATCTGCTATCCGTAATTGCGACAACTTCCAAGTTAAAAAAGGGGATGTTGAGAAAATTTTAGATTGGGAAAATACTTCTCCAAAGCAAGTTGAAATTCCTTTCAAGCCAGCTCGTGTTCTCTTGCAGGTAGTCCTTGATTCAATCGATCTACTTGTTGCACGATAATTTAATTGTTCTTTACAAGAATTTTCTTTTTCCAGGATTTTACTGGCGTGCCTGCAGTCGTGGATCTGGCATGCATGCGTGATGCCATGAACAGACTTGGCAGCGATTCAAATAAGATTAACCCCTTGGTGCGTGTGATCTCTCTCATTTTCCTATTAAGTTATGTTTCCAGCATCAACGGCACCGAGAATTTAGCTGAAGGACAGTGTTGTTCTTTGTGCAGGTTCCTGTGGACCTCGTGATTGATCATTCAGTCCAAGTTGATGTTGCAAGGTCAGAAAACGCTGTTCAGGCAAACATGGAGCTTGAATTCCAGAGAAACAACGAGAGATTTGCTTTCCTGAAATGGGGGTCGACTGCTTTTCACAACATGCTTGTTGTTCCTCCTGGCTCTGGTATTGTGCATCAGGTATGTGATTCGTACAGGAGGTCCTTCACGTGTTATTTTGACATTTCAATCATCCAGAATTCACGGTGTTCTGTCCTTTACAGTCTTTCTTTAACTGGCAGTATGTGATTTGAATGGGAGGTACTTCACATGGACACTGACAGTTTCCGTTTTCTTAGATCTGTTCACTCTGCATTTCTGGTCATTGTGCATATTAGCTTACCACGTGACTCTGATAGGGCCTCTGACTAACTTATGCCCTCCTAACTTTTGGAAACAGTTCCTTTAAAATTTTGCTCTTAACATTGTGGCCTCTATTTTCAATGTCTTAATTCATGTAGCATGTTTAAAATGAGAAAACGAATTTAGGATTGAATGCGTATGGTTTTATGATGCAATGTACTTTTATAAGTTTCTATGTCAATTGTTTAGATCTTCAACTTTCCATAATTTAAGTTGTTACTTTGTTGCCTGCCACAACGTCTTAAGAAGTTCTAATCGATCTTTAATGAGTTTAGTTTTCAAAGCCATAATAAATGCTCCTTTTTATTATTATTTTTAATTTTTTTTTAAATTACATCTATGGGTACTTCCTTGATGTGAGAGATCAGTATATCGTGCATAATCTGGAAATGATGCTGGCGGCTCTCAAAAGATCGTAGGTTGATGTCGTACTGCACAATTGACCTTAGCAATTGGATTGTATATTTCTTTTGACATCTGTTTGGATTGAGGTGGACCCATACTGATTTGGTTGCTTGTAAGGATGTCATTGAAGTGTCTTGGATTTATCTCTTTTTTAACCCCAATATGACGGTAACTTGAAATTTCAGGTCAACCTTGAATATCTTGGAAGGGTTGTTTTCAACACAGATGGCATGCTTTATCCCGATAGTGTTGTTGGAACTGATTCCCATACAACCATGATTGATGGGTTAGGAGTTGCTGGTTGGGGAGTTGGAGGTATCGAGGCTGAGGCAGCAATGCTTGGCCAGGTATGATATTGATGGACCTAAGCAATCCCATTCTCTGCAAATGCATGATTTCTGACCTTGGGAATGTTTCATTTAAAGTGAAATCTAAACGACAGTGTGATATTGAGTCGTAGTGATGGTTCACTCCTCTTGTGGCCTCCTAATTGTGGTGATGACCATCATGTGTGTGAATGTGCCACTTATTACTTTCCAGTGACTATCAAGAGTTGATCATTGATTTACACACCATTTAGTTACCATTTTCTCACGAGTTTCCCTCAAGTACTTAAAAGGATGTTTTTCCTAGACTGTTGTGCAGACTTTGTGAAATTTTTCCGGCATTTTCTGTGTTTCCTGTTGTTCTTAGCTTTTGCAAAATTCTAAATTTCTATCTATGTCGAATTCAATGCAGTGTATTGCTCTAGCCATTATAATGTGTTTATGGTTATAGTTTCCCTAGTTCTTTTATGTGTTGAGGACATAATCGTTTCTAATACGTTTTGCGTAATATTTGTTACCTTTGCAGCCTATGAGCATGGTGTTGCCTGGCGTTGTTGGGTTCAAATTATCTGGGAAGTTGTGTGATGGTGTCACAGCCACTGACTTGGTCCTAACTGTGACACAAATGTTGAGGAAGCATGGAGTTGTTGGCAAATTTGTTGAATTTTATGGTAACTTGATAGTTGCCATAGCTTCATCCTAGCTTGGTTTGTCTCCCCTTTAGTTGTATACATGGTCTTAGATTGAATGTGCTTTGCAGGGGATGGTATGGGAGAGCTATCATTAGCTGACAGGGCTACCATTGCAAACATGTCTCCTGAGTATGGGGCAACCATGGGATTCTTCCCCGTTGACCATGTAACTCTGCAGTATCTGAAGTTGACCGGAAGAAGTGATGAGACCGTGAGTCATTGACTTCACTGACTGAAGCTTGTGTCCTGAAAGTATCACCAGTGCTTAATTATTTCTTATGGTCCCTGCAGGTGGCGATGATAGAGGCTTACCTACGTGCAAATAAGTTGTTTATTGATTATGATGAGGTAAATCTACGAACTTGCTTTTTACCAAAAAAAAGAAAAAAATCTACGAACTTGCATTCTCAGTGAGTGGAAGCTGTTAGAAGTAACTGCTTACTTCCTATTATCAATTGCAGCCTCAACAAGAACGAGTTTACTCATCTTACCTGGAGCTGAATCTTGAGGATGTTGAACCTTGTATCTCAGGACCTAAGAGGTATAAGTTTCCTGCCAAGGGTCTCCATATCTTGGTTCCACAAATTCATGCCATTTGCATGGTTTAATGATTTTAATCGGTAATCCACATTTAGCTTCAGTGTGCAACATCCTTAATTTTCGTCACCTTTTCTTCCCAGACCTCATGATCGGGTTCCTTTGAAGGAAATGAAGGCTGATTGGCATTCTTGTCTTGATAACAAAGTCGGCTTCAAGGTTAGTTTTCTTTTGAACAGCTACCTTTGATTTCATAATCACGCGAGGTCATACTAGTTCTTTCTTCTAATTTTGCCTTGACTGGATCATTGACATGGAAAGCTGCCACAATGGTACAATACACAGGAAAATAAATTCTCTTGCTATCAGACTAAGTGAGAGATTTGCTTTGCAGTTCATGTTGCATTTTTTCTTTTTCTGATGAAGTAGGATCTACTATCTTCAATTGAGCGCAGTCATTTTAATCTTATTCTGCAATGTCCTGTGACATCTTGATTAAAAGCCCTTGTCATTTCGTCCACAATAAATTTTGTAGATATAGGCAATAGGCTCTTCTTCCTAATTCACTTTTTTCTGGGAGGCATTATTTTCTCTAATTACAGCCTGCCTAAGTTGTTATCCTGCAGAATCAAACTGATGCAAAATCTTTTTGGAATTTCTTTAAAGCTGGGTGAAAATACTTAGGATATGATATTATGTTTATTTATTTGAAGCGTGGGTGGGAGTAGATAGCCTATAATATAATGTTGGTTTGTTTTTGTTGTAATACAGGGTTTTGCTGTACCCAAAGAATCACAAGATAAGGTGGCAAAATTTTCATTCCATGGGCAGCCGGCTGAACTCAAGCATGGGAGTGTTGTGATTGCTGCCATTACTAGCTGCACCAACACATCGAATCCCAGTGTCATGCTCGGAGCTGCTCTAGTAGCGAAAAAGGCTTGTGAACTTGGATTACAGGTTCGCTGTGATTATAATCACTGTCCATCTCTATACCCTGTACTCTTTCCAGGATCAAGCTTCTTTTTACTGTTACATTGATAATTCTTGTTGGTGACCTGAATTGTGACACCAGGTCAAGCCATGGATCAAAACAAGTCTTGCACCTGGCTCGGGTGTTGTCACTAAGTATCTACTTCAGAGGTACAATTTTGGGATAAGTTAGCATAGTGTAGTAGAATATCTTTATGTTGGCAATGAGGAGGCAACCTGATAACTGTATTTTTGATGTTGATGCAGTGGGCTGCAGAAGTACTTAAACCAGCAGGGATTTAACATTGTGGGATACGGATGCACTACTTGTATTGGAAATTCTGGGGACTTGGATGAATCAGTTGGCTCTGCCATCTCAGAAAATGGTACTGTTAAATATTGTCTAGCATGGAGACATACTGCTGTGTGTGCTTCCTTTGTTTAAGCATTTGCATAAGCAATTGCTTCTGGACATCATTGATCAGATTATCTAAAACGGCTTATTTACCTGTCACGCAGATATTATTGCTGCTGCCGTACTCTCGGGTAATCGAAACTTTGAAGGGCGTGTTCACCCACTGACTAGGGCTAATTATCTAGCTTCACCTCCTTTAGTAGTTGCCTATGCTCTCGCTGGCACGGTATGTAATGATAATTGATGGCAATGTGGAATTTATTAATTTCAAGTATATAATGAATAATAACTTGTTAGGGTTTTTGAGTTTATGACATTCTCTGTTTTAATTCGAGAAGGTAAATATACCCAATCTAGTATTTTGCAAAAAGTTTACAAATAAAATAGGTAAAACTGTTTTCAGGATCGAAGTTATAAATCAAAGTTTTTTTTTTTTTTTTTTTTAAAAATTTATTATCTCAAATAAAAACAAGGGAAAATCCTCTTTTATGTGATTTTTCAGTGTGGAGATCTCTTGCTGGTTTCAGAAATGTTAACACTTGTGCAAATTCTTTTTTTCATTATCATAATTTTTAGTGTGGATACTACCAGGCACCTTGATTTTCTTCTAAGGTGATTATAGGCCATTATTAGTCCGAATTCTGATCCTAGTTATGATTCTTTGACTGATCATTGACGTGATCCTCTTAGGGATATTTGTACACTGCCAACATTTGATTTTATATCTTGATGCCAGGTTGATATTGACTTCGACAAAGAGCCAATTGGAATGGGGAAGGATGGTAAGAGTGTTTACTTCAAAGATATCTGGCCATCGACAGAGGAAATTGCACAGGTAGACAATGTGTTATAATTTTGATTTAGCAAGTAATGTTGGGGTTTGGTTGAGTCTAACTATGGTGTCCCTTGTTATCAGGTTGTCCAATCAAGTGTTTTGCCGGAAATGTTCAAAAGCACTTATGAAGCTATCACAAAGGGCAATCCCATGTGGAACCAGCTCTCTGTTCCTGCTACGACCATGTACAAATGGGACGCCAACTCTACCTACATTCATGAGCCTCCATACTTTAAGGACATGACCATGGATCCTCCTGGAGCCCATGGAGTGAAAGATGCATATTGCTTGCTGAACTTTGGTGACAGTATTACGACTGACCATATTTCCCCAGCAGGAAGCATCCACAAGGACAGTCCCGCAGCTAAATATCTACTTGAGCGTGGGGTGGATCGCAAAGACTTCAACTCATATGGAAGTCGACGTGGGAACGACGAAGTGATGGCAAGGGGAACTTTTGCCAATATTCGTATTGTTAATAAGCTTTTAAATGGCGAAGTGGGTCCCAAGACAGTTCATATCCCTACAGGAGAGAAGCTTTATGTGTTTGACGCAGCAATGGTAAGTTTCTGGGAGTTCTCTGTGCTTTCTAATCTCTTATTTCCTTAATTTGCTTGTGCTTATTTAAGACTATTTTAAAATATGATCGACTATTTGCTTGTAGGTGTTGCTATTTAAATGAAGGGAAAATACCAAACGCACATTTCATTTTTGATCATTTACATACCTTAAGCAAAACCCTACAATAGAAAGACCAAATTGCTTCTGGCAAACTCATTGTAGGATCTGGGTGGTTTAGTTTTCAGTTGGTTTGAGTATTTAAGGTGGCTGTCAGAATTTAGGAATTGGGGATGAGCATTTTTGGAAAGAAATCGGTGTGTCTAAAAAAGGGGCAGAAATAATTGATTGATGGGAAGATGCGAAATGGTCTCCAAAGGTAAAACTCAGTGAAATATGTGTTGGGTATTTTGAAAAATAGAGATATGGAAATGGTCATTGGGTGAAAAGAAGAAATGTTTTTGATATTTTCCTTAAAATGAAATGTCAATGCTTGTGTGTGTCATCCCCAAAAGGATAAATATTTTCGCGTCATATCACAGTCATCAGATATTTTGCGACATCTGTAATGAAAAGAAGATGCTTTGCTGCTGTGATTTTGATAATTGCTGGTAAAATAAGTTCTTTAAGTGGAAAGTGTGAAAAAAGTGAACATATATATCTCGGAATTGTTTGAAATACTTTTGGGCGATTCTGTTCTCAGAATGATGGGAATCTCTTAACCTGTCTTATCTGGTGTAATTTTAGAAATACAAATCTGCTGGACACGATACCATTGTTCTGGCTGGAGCAGAGTATGGTAGCGGGAGCTCCCGAGATTGGGCAGCCAAAGGGCCCATGCTACTGGTGAGGTCACTTGCAGTGTAACAAGCCTATTTCATTTTCCACTGGCACTGTCTTATCCTCGAGACTTATTTTAATATGCAACAGGGAGTCAAAGCAGTGATTGCAAAAAGTTTCGAGAGAATTCACCGGAGTAATTTGGTGGGTATGGGTATCATTCCACTCTGCTTCAAGGCTGGTGAGGACACGGACACATTAGGATTGACTGGTCACGAGCGTTACAGTATTGACCTCCCGAGCAATATTAGTGAGATTAGGCCTGGCCAAGACGTGACTGTCACAACCGACACAGGCAAATCTTTCACCTGCACTGCCCGCTTCGATACTGAGGTATTTCCTGCATCATCTCCTTAATATGTTCTGGTCATTCCTGAGAGGTAGTATTTTGGCCACAAATTAGAAAAAAAATATGCAGAGGTAGTGTTTTAACTATATTCTGTACGGAGCTATATAGCCTCTCTAGGTACGTACCAAGTGAATTCGAAATAGAGAATTTCGGAAACTACTACTGTGTGGTTAAAGCTTCAAAATTTGATCATGTTTCAGGTGGAGCTGGCGTATTTCAACCATGGAGGAATTCTTCCGTACGTCATTAGGAATCTTATTAACCAATAAGTCAGAAATGTCGGCAGGCGGCTTTCTCCAGCATGGGAGCTGTTTCACTTTGTAAAATTTGAGAAGAAAATAATGTCTCGAATACAAAGAAAAATCCCTGTCATGGGACAATTTTTTGAGAACTTCCGCTTATGCAGGCTTTATTTGATATGCGTTTGGAGTAAGAATTGCGTTTCCCTTTTCTACTTGTGTTAATGGTCTGCCCATGTTCTTAAATGGTGGAGCCCTTGTTGGTTTTCCATTATTGAAAGCCACATCAATTTGAATGTAAGTTATAGATTTGCAATTATAGCTGCGGTCTCTGTATTTGTAGTGCAAATCAGCAATAACAGGTACTTTTAGCAATAAAATAGGCTTTTCGGCAAGTGACGTGACTCATGAGAGCAAGCAGAATCGAAAAGCTTAGCTGATTAGTTCAGTTTTGCCGTCTAGTTCTTGCGAATGGAAAAAGTTTGCCTGCATATATTCTTCCATGTAAAAGCGCGGGAAAATTCAACTCAATTTTGAGAATCTGGATTGGCGAGAACAGGTAAATTTTATAGTGCCATCCAACACGAGAGAACTTAGTGGGGATAAGAACGGTAGGAATGTCAAAATTTTTTGTACTTGAATGTAAAGGCTTTCTTTTCTCTCACTTAAGTGTCACATTAGAGTAAAATCGATCATTTGAGTGTCAGTTCTGCAAAATCATTGTATGTGAAATTTTTTAGATTTTCTTTTTTGGAAGGCTAGCAAGAGTTATTGGTGACCCTCATTGGCCATGCATCCCTCACCTAGTCCACCTTACCCTCTGTCATGAAGGCCCTAGGTGAGGCTATTGGGGCCTTGCTGACTGTTGGTGAGATTGTGAGGACCCTTGTTGGCTCTAGGCGGTTGCGGGCGAGGGCCCTCATAGCCTCGTCCATTGCTAGCAAGGACCTAAGGCCGAGGAGGTGAGGGCCTTTGCCAACAGCCTCACCGAAGACCTTCGTAGTTGAGGTTGAGGTGGCCTTCGTCCAAATTTGGCAAGGATTTTGCAGCCGGTGAGGGTTGTCGGTCACCCTCGCCACGACCCTCAATGGCATTAAAGAAAAAGGAAAAAAAATTACTAAAATCATATAAAAAAATTATCCACGTTAGTGCCAGCAAAACCACATGAGATGATTGACATTTACGTTAGATTTTTCTGGCAAGGTAAATCATAATTGATACTTAAGTGGTCGATCTTTCAAATATATGGCATTCAACTAAGCTAAAAAAAAAAAAAAAGTTTTGGCACTTAAGTTGGTGCCGTACAAAAGTTTTGGTGCTTCTAGTATTTCTTATCCCAAAATTAGTATGAAGCACAACCAAGTATAACTCCAGGATAATTGATTTTAGAAGTGTAAGGAACCACCAATTGAAATAAAACAAATAATACTAAATTAACACAATTGTCTAAATTGGTACAAATTTCAATAAATTCAAGGATGTGTTTTTTGGGGAAAGTGTTTTTCAGGAAATGATTTTTCGAACTTTTAGAGCCTATTTGATAATCATTATGTTTTCTAGAATAATTTTTGCTTAGAAATAGATTTTTTTGATATTGTTCTCGAGACAAGTTTCTGAGTATAGTAATTGTATAAAATTTATATTCCTGAAATAGGGATGCATTTGGTAAGATTTCAATTTTTTTTTTTCTGTAACTTATAATTTCTTTAAAATTTTAAATAATTTTATTACATTTTTCCCTTCTTCCTCTAGCCGATTGCTAGCCTCGGGGTAGTTTCATTGGCCCTCGGCAAGGTTGCCAGCTCTTGTTTGGTTGGTAATCGGCTATAGTCAAGGCCATTGATTGGCTAGAGGAAGAAGACTAAGAAGAAACAAGGAAAAAAAGAAAAGAAAAAAAAAAAAAGGAAAGAAAATTACTTGATTCTCGATGTGTTCCAAAAATAAAGAAGTATTTTTTTTCAAGAATAAATCTATCTCCGGGAATAGAAAAATTAGTTGACATTATCAAATGGATTTCTGTTTTTTTTTGTTCTTTTTGTTTTGAGGAACAAAATAATAAAAATATTCATTGTTTACCAAATAGGGCATTACTCGTTTGGTTTGCAAAGAATAAGTATTCAAGTGAAAACACTTTTTAGTAAACGAAAACATTCATACATAAATTTATGAAAGAGAATCCTTAAATCTAACGAAATGAAACATCGGAATTGCCCATCTCGAATATTTTAATATTGTTTAATTTATTTTACTTTATAACTTATTTGAATATTTACTATTTATTTTTTAATTTTTTTCAATTTTCTTCTTCTTTAGCTAGTTGTTGGTGATTGCCAATCGGCACAAGTGAGCTTGAGCCTCACTAGCTAGCGCCTGTTGCTGGTAATTGGTTATCGCTGTGGCCCATCAACTAATGGAGAGAAAGAAAAAAGAAAAAAGAAAGAGAAAAAAAAGAAAAGACTAAAGAAAAGAAAAGAAAAGAAAAAATATTTAAACGTTTGACTTTGCTTTTGCTATGAGATAAAGTCACGGGATTAAAATCACTTTTCGAAAGAGATGCAAACATCAAAAAATGTTTTTGCTCATATATCACCAAATAAAAGAAGGGCACAAAAATGATTACCTAATAGATTTAATCTATTGTAAAATAACATTTTATTTTGGATTACAAAAATCAATTAATAAATAATTATAAATTGTTGTAAGGTTTACTTTTGAAAATTTATAGCTCATAATAAGCTGTTATTCTCGTAGTAGTCAAAAGACTCTTATGCTAGTAAAGCCTTAAAGGAAAATTATCCATTTTCTTGAAAAATGATTTTTCAAAAAGTATTTTCTTTTATCATGTAATTTTCCCTAAACAAACGCATTTTTGGGTACTTTTCATCAATTGGATTATGAGGAAATAACATGAATGATCGTTCTAAGTTGAGTAATCCTTTGGTATGAATCAGCTCTATTGCATCAAACCAATGTAATCTTATCTCATGCCCAAGAGAATTTATTCACCTTACAAGTTTCGACATGCTATCTGAAATCAGGGTGGATTTGATCGACATTCGACAGGCAGTCGCTTTGGGGGGAAAGACCGTTCCTGCCTGGTCGTAGCAGCAACGTTGTTACAAAACGACACCATGTGCATGGCCAAGCCACAGGGCATCCTCGAATTCGTATAACAGACCAGTGACATCTTGGAGGTTCTTTCAACTTTTGACAGCCGTACCATGTACGCTAGCCAATACAGCTATAGAGGGGGCAGAAAATGCGCAATGCCCTTCTAGTCTCTACTTCTAGCGATTGAACTACCGTAGACTACAATTGCTTTTATGTTTACATGGACTAATTCAATACAGAGCCTAACAAGTCAAATTCATATTGCTTTACAGCCGATGCTGCAGAAGTCATGAACAGCATCGAAAACAAGAGGAGCGCATCAGCACAGACCAGGGTTAAATCAATCGACTCATCATTGATTAGCCTCAGCGGTTGTACAAAGCGCCAACTCACAAACTAATCCAAGTATTTCCATGGTTCTGTTTCTGTCAAGTCCTAGACTAAGAACTAAGGAGACGACATAGCCTAGACCCGGCTTAGATCACAGAGACACATCAGCAAGACGACTATGGCTTGCGAGATAAACACTGACGAGCTAAAACTTTAACGACCCTCCAGAATGCTCTCCAAATGCAGCCTCCGGTTGTTGCCATCGAACCCTCTGTCACCTATTCTCACTTCCGATATGCTTCTGTTTCTCAGCTTCGACGCACTCAGCAGTTGCTCCACAGATGAAAACTTGCGATCTTGTGTGTGCTTGAGTATTTGCTTCAGCTCCTCCTTTGTGACCAATACCCTCACTCTCAGGACCCCACTTTTGCTGGATTCACCGATATGGGGTCGGTTGTCTCTGACGACTTCATCGACGTTATCCTTCAATTTGAAGCTCACGCTCTTCTTCATCTTCTCGTTCTTGTTCTTGCCTCCATGCACACGTATTGCTGGCTCCAACTTGGATTGCGAAATCTCATCCTCATGATCTCGAGCAATGACTTTGTTACTCACCAAGCAATTTCCCATTTTGCTTTCTTCTCCCTTTTTCTTTCTCAAGAGCTAAATGTGTGAAAGAATCAAGAATGCTATTCGGACGCAGGGAATATAGGAGAGGCTGAAGGGCAAGAGCACATGAGCAGTCCCCTTTTTGCGCCGGTTCTTTGGATGAAAGGCAAGTGGACAGATTCCTTTGCTTGTTCCAACCACCTACCCACGTACTCCGAATTTGACGTCCCATTTGTTATTGTCTGTCTGATTGTTTTTGGCTTTTTTTTTTATCCTTCCGTGTACTTTAAGTCAGCATGGCCGTCTCCTACCTTTATATATCTATATAATATCTGAGACCCGTTTGGACGTCCGACTAATTCTTATCGGGCGTGGCTGTTCCCTCGTTCTACTTAACTATAGATAAATTGATCTGTATTTCTAATAATAATCTCCCAAAAAATGCGTAAATCTGATGATTCAAATCTACATATCTAATGAGAAAGACGATCACGCTTAACACTTGAGCAACCATCAGGTTCCGCAGCTTTTATATCATTTTACTTGTTCTTGGTCAACTGTATAGAGTAGAGTATGCGCAAGTAGTTGCTGCAAGATTCATAATATTTTATTTACTTTACCAGGATGGGGCGGCAGATACTCTTTCTAAGTCGGCCCAAATTTCAGTTTAACGTTTTGCATAATGACAAACGAGGATCTCGCGTATTATGAGTGTATCCAGTTCGATGTAATTGGTGCAGACCTCTACTATTATTTTTACGTAAAATACACGTAAATACGAGATTGTCAATAAAATTTTCATCTTCCGAACATTTACTGCACTTACACAAATGGAGTAAAACTCATTATACACGTAGGGAATAGAGATCTACAGATAGGCGAGCAAAGCATCAAGCTTCTTCTATCTTTAAGAAGAGATCCTGGCTCAACATCTCCGCCACGATGGTCAAGTTCATCTCGTTCGGCGGTTAAGAAAATCCACGAAGGCTTTAGGGATGTAAAATGTCTATTATTATATGTACTGAAAAAACAATTGTATCATGTCATGTTCACTATATAAATATAGATTTCTTTTGATTTATCATTAAATAGCACAAATAAATAATGATTTCCAATTATTTAACGTGATACTTTATGAGAAACTGCAAAACATAGGTATATATTTATATGCAAATTTCAAGTAATTAATGTAAACCAATGATTATAACATTTTTATACTTTCTTATAATAGGGTCGAATATTTTCCACATAATTTTAAGAAAAAATGACGAGAGATACCCTTTCATGTCGCGTATCGTCAAACTTTGTTGTTGTACATTTCTAATAGAGGTAGTAATAAAGGTGTAAGCTAACTCAACTTAGAAGTCTCAGGCAATTCCTGCAATTTTATTTGGAGAGACATTTCGGATTCGAATAATAATTAAGAATCTTAGTTCCATAGAAAAGGTGATGAAGTATATTTATGAAGATTAGAGATTTTCTTGTTAGAGAATATTTTTATAGATATTATTATATATTAGGGATATTATTTAATATTTCGTGATTATCTAAGATAACTAATTTCGTTTCCTATGCATATTGTTCGGGTATAAATACCCTCCTCTAATAATTTGTAAAGACAAGTGATGAGTAAAAATGTAGTCTTTATTGATTATCTCTCCCTCTCTTGAAGATCCTAGAATATTTGCATGGTATTAGAGCCATCAAGAGGGAAGGAATTAAATCAAACCTTACCTTTTTCTTCCTTTATGCTGTCTTTAGTTGTCTCATCTTCACTAACTTCTTGATTTTGTCGACACTCAACAACGCTACTATGGACATTATTCGTTGTGGTACTCTCTTCTAATTGCGAGCAATATCGACGAGTGAAGTCTTCATCAAATATTCAAGTAGCTGTGAGCATCAGAGTCAAGTACACTTTATTGGGCAGCCAAACATGAGCGCCATGAGTTGATGTCATCAAATATCTAGGTTGCTATGAGTGCCGGAGTCAAGCACACATTGTCAAAGTAGCCAAAGATCATTGTGGGGTGATGCGGTTTGGTTTGCCACAATTCATGATTCTATCAACGTTGTATGAGAAAGATATAACAACCTAGGCCTTATTGTGTAATATTGTCCGCTTTGAACACTGAGTCTTCACGGCTTTAAAATACGTCACACAGATTAGAGGGACTTAAGCCTTATAAACTAGCCCCAAGACTTCCCCCTAAGCGATGTGGGACAGGAGATGTGCCCTTGCGCTTGGGCCGTCACACTCTCCCCCCTTGGGAGAACAACGTCCTTGTTGTGGAGCCACATGCGGTTGGGAGTCGGCTCTAATACCATTTGTAACGACCCGGGCCCTATTGTGTAATATTGTCCGCTTTGGACACTGAGTCCTCACGGCTTTAAAATGCGACACACAGATTAGAGGGACCTAAGCCTTATAAACTAGCCCTAGGATTCCCTCCTAAGTGATGTGAGATAGGAGACGCACCCTCATGCTTGGGCCGTCACAAAAGATATGTCAATTTTCTAGGGAAAATTACCAAAAAGTTATAAACCTATTGCAATTGTGTCAATTCAGTCTGAACCAATTTTTTTTTGACTAATAGAGTCCTAAACCTTTTACAATTATTCCCAATCAATTCATCTGGCCAAAATTGGCCGGGCTGGTGCCCGGCAAGCTTTTTTAATAATATTTTATTTTGAAATATTTTATTAATTTTTATCCATTTTCCCTTTTTTTTTTTCCCTTCTCCCTCTCCCTCCTCCCTCCTTCTTCCTTTGGCTCCGGAGACTAGGCTAGCTCGCCTTGGTGTCGCTGGGGGAGCCCTCACCAGATCCAGCGAGTCGAGCCCTGTCGGATCTGGCGAGGGGAGCCTTGCTGGTTGGTGAGCTTACGCCTAGCAACGGCGGGGCGAAACCCTGCCGGATCTGGCAAGGCGATCTGTGGCGCAAGCCCTCGCTGGATCTGGTGAGGGCTTGCCTTGCGGTCACCGTGCAAGGCGAGCCCTCGCCAAATTTGGCGAGCGCCCCTTTGTTGGATCTAGTGAGGGCTCGCCTTGCGGTTGTGAGGCGAAACTTTGCTGGATCTGGTGAGGCAATTCAGCGGGCGAGGCGAGCCCTCACCAAATCTAGTGAGGAGGGCCTCACCACCTCGTTTGGCGGCTGCAAGGCGAGCCCTTGCCGGTCGGTGGGGCTCGCCTTGCCATCGGCGGGTGTGAGCTTGGCGGCGGCGAGGCGAGCTTGCTAAATGAAGGAAGAGGGAGGAGGGAGGAGGGAGGAAGAGGGAGAAGGAAAAAAGAAGAAGAGGAAAAATGAAAAAAAAAAGATAAAAAATTAATAAAATATTTCAAAAAAGAAAATATTATTAAAAAAAGCTTGCTGACGTTGGTTGGCTGCCATGTCGGTATCGGCCACCCAATTTTGGCCGGATGGACTGATCGGGAATAATTATAAAAGGTTTAGGACTCAATTAATAAAAAAAATAAGTTTAGGGCTGAATTGACACAATTGCAATAGGTTTAAGACTTTTTTGGTAATTTTCCCCAATTTTCTAAGCATGTGTTGCTTTAACGCTTGTCAAATCCGGTTTTTTTAGTGTAAGGTCTGACTTACATGGTGCTTGATCACAGACTTTTGAAGAAATTTGCACCATACTACAAGTTGGATGCTCTAGTTTAAGGCGGAGTGATGAAGTATATTATGGAGATAAGAGATTTTCTTGTTAGAGATATCATCATATATTAGGATATTAGTTAATATTTCGTGATTCTCTAAGATAGCTAATTTCTAATCCTATGCATATCATTCGAGTATAAATACCCTCCTCTAATAACTTGTAAAGACAAACGATGAATAAAGATATGGACTTTACCGATCTTTCCTCCTTCTCTCTTGAAGATCTAAGAATCCTTGGCATTTACACCCAAACAATATGTATAGGAAAAGAAATTAGCTATCTTAGAGAATTACAAAATATTAAATAATATCCTATTCTCTAATAAGGAAATATCTAGTTATCATAAATATACTTCATCACTCCCCCTCAAGTTGGAGCATCCGGTTTGCATATAATTGGTGCAACTTTCTTCGAAAGTCTGTGATCAAGCATCGTGTAAGCCGGACCTTACATTAAACAAATTGGATTTGACAAGCGCTGAAGTAACACATGCTTAGAAAGTTGACATATCTTTGTCATACAACCTTTATAGAATTGTGTGAAAACCCATCTTGAATTGCAACAAGCTAAACCGCATCACTCCACAGTGCTTATTTTTGGCTACTTGATGAAGTGTGCTTAACTCCAACGCTCACAACTAATTGGATACTTGATGACATCACCCCATGGTGCTCATGTTTGGCTGCCCAATGGAGGTATGCTTGACTCTGGTGCTCATAGCTAACTGGATATTTGACTGCAACTTCGCTCGTTGATGTTGCTCGCAATTAGAAGAGAGTACCACAATGAATAACATCAATAGTAGTATTGTTGAGTGTCAACAAAATTGGGAAGTTACTGAAAATGAGACCACTAAAGATAGATAAAGGAAAAAAAAAAAACAGCTAATATTTGTTTAAATTCCAGCTCTCTTGGTAGCTTTGACATCATGTAAATATTCTAGGATTTTCAAGAGAGAGGGAGAGACAATTAGTAAAGACTACATCTTTACTTAATTGGCTTAACTTTACAAGTTATTAGAGAAGGGCATTTATACTCAAATAATATGCATAAGAAAGGAAATTAGCAATCTTAGACCATCACGAAATGTTAAATAATATCCCTAATATCTAATAATATCTCTAACGATATTCTCTAACAAGAAAAGCTCTAATTTGCATAAATATACTTCATCGAAAGGTTTGAATAATGAGATGCATGTGGTTTTACTTTCAGTAATTCCATCCAGTCAATTGATAGATGAATTTTCCCATCTTATAAGATCGCATGTGAGACATTCACATTAGGCCGACCTTGGCCCTCCCATTGCTCTTCATGAGCAGGGTCCGACTTATGATGTTCGACTCAAGAAGCACCATGTCTTCGGCTACCTCGGTTGGATGGACCTGGGGAAAAAAAAAAAGAAGAATTTCTAAATGACCCGAGTTGAGGCCGAGGCTGTAAGGCTCGCGGTTTCGGAAGTGGAGGCCGGTTTCGAATGTGGAGGCGTGGAAGCATGGGCCATGGTTGGCGGGTCACGAGAGAGGACGGATCTTGAGAGGGAGCTAGAAAAGTGGGGCATTTGAGATGGCCGATGTAAGGGTTGAAGAAGAGGAAGTGTAGAGTAAAGAGGCCATTTGGAAGTGTAATCACCATTGTCAGAGAGAGATGATTTGCTTTGCCTAAAGGGGCAGGCTAAGGAAACAAAGAAAAAGAGACGAAGTGAAGAGGGGTAGAGAGAGTGTGTGTCAGTAAGGAAGCCTGCTTTAAAGAGAGAGGAGAGAAATTTTATAAAGAGAAAATGACATAAATGATTTCAGAATTCTGGTTTAAATTGCAATGTGGTCCTTAAACTTTTAATTTGTCCAATGTGGTCCTTGAACTTTAGTTCATTATACAATGTCATTCATGAACTTTAGATATATCAAATTTAGTCCATAAACTATATAAAAATATTCAATATTGTCCATGAATTTGAATGAATGGAAAAACAATATTAAACACTTCATATAGCTTGAGAACTAAATTGAACACGTATATAAAATTTAAGGACTACATTGAACAAATTAAAAGTGCAAGAACCACATTGGACATTGGGATAAATTTTAAAAACTGCATTGAACAAATTTAAATTTTATGGATTATATTACACATTGGGTCAAAATTAATGAATCATTTACTTCATTATCTTTTTGAAAACTTTGACAAGTGGAACCTCTAAACATGTGTCGATTAGTGAGTGGAGTGGTCTATGACTAACGTGGAAACCATGACTATTCAATATTTTCTCACTTTCATGAAGTAATTTATGGAGTGATACGACATCTTTTCGGTTGTCCTCAATTTGAGAGGCGTATGGTACACTTTGTCAACAGCAACTATAGATAAAGCTAAAAGAAGCTCCTGGTTGGGGGCGGGACCTTTTGGGTTGGAAGCCAAACTTTGTGTTCTTTTATGAGATGTTTGAAAGTTTGGAAAGAATATGATTTTATCATTAGTAGATGTAATTTCACTAAATTGACAATAACAATAGTTGTAGATCTATCCCATTTAAATTGTGACTTAGATATAGGACCCCTTGTTCAATGAATTAATAATGAAGGGAGAGATAGCAAGGAGAGAGAGTAGAGAGGAAATTATGAAAACTCTAATGAGTAGAACTCATTTCTGACAAGTGATAATCAATAAGTGGAGTTGGTGCGAAAAGCCACAACTATCTAATAGTTTCTCACTTTTATTAAATAATTTATTGAGTGATACAACATCGTTTCGTTTATCCTCAATGCCTATCACCTAAATTCAAGAGGTGTAAACACATGTAAGCCGACATGCAAATCTCTAACAACTCCTATGGATGGATGCTAGAAGGGCAGACTTTTTTGGGTCAAAAGCCAAACATTTTATTTTTTTGTGAGATGTTTGAAAGTTTGGATAGAATCCGACTTTATCATTAGTAGATATAATTTAACTAAATTGACAATAACAATGGTTGTAGATCTATCCCCTCAAAATAGTGACTTAGGTATAGGACCTTTCGTTCAACGAATTAATAATGGAGGGAGAGATAGTAAAGAGAGAGAAGAGATGAAATTTTGAAAACTCTAATGAGTAGGACACATTTTGGACACGTTATAATAAGCGGGTGGAGCTAGTGTGGAAAGCCACAACTATCAATAGTTTCTCACTTTTATTAAATAATTTATTGAGTGACACAACATGTCACCTGAATCCGAGAGGTGCAAACACTTTTCGATTGACATGTTGAATCTTTAACAGCTAATATGTATGGATGCTAGAAGGGGGGACTTTTTTGATTTGAAAGCCAAATTTTGTGTTCTTTTGTGAGACATTTGAAAGTTCTCAAATAGGATCTGACTTTGTCATTAGTAAATGTAATTTCACTAGTTTAGCAATAACTACACTACTAAATTCGTGCTATTAAGATGGTGACTTTTGTATAGGACCCCTTCCTTAAGCTTCAATTGGAGCTCATCCATGGACAACGACTATACATTTTGATCATGTTTCTCAGTAAATGTAATTTCACCAAATTAACAATAACTACGCTCCTAAATTCATGCTATTAAGATGGTGACTTTTGTATAGGATCCCTTCCTTAAGCTTCAATTGGAGCTCATCCACGGATAACGACTATGCATTTTGATCATGATTTCTCCGTCTCTATCTGTGGGTGCTGTACGACACCACGTCCGATGAAGAGGGAGTCTGGTGGAGTCCTAGTTTGAATGGGAGACATATCCTATTATTCAGAGCCACCCTAACCAAACATGATTTTGTACTAGCGACGCCCCATTTGATTTGGAGCGGCTGGATTTTTGGGGCATTAGTTTTCGCTTCTTCAGGGGGATTTTGTGACATTTGCAATTGACAGCAATTGACCTTCAGCTTCGAGAGCGGAGACATGAAAGCACGAGATCGTATTTATTCCTGACCTGATGTCGCAAAAATGTTCCCTTACCTGATGTCGCAAAAACGTTCTATTACGTTTTTCTTATTGTTTCTTCTTGAAATTTGGCTAGTCCTCACTCATTTTCCTTCATATTTTTGCTTTATTTTTTTGTTTATATTTAACGGTCTCCGGGAGAATGTATTTTAATTTGACATACTGATTTTTATGAAAAGGAAAATAAAAAGTTAAAGGTTTTTCATTATATTTGGCCTTCAAATTATTTCTACTTTATCTACCATTGCTAATACTTTTATTAGTTTATCTTAAAGGAGACAACATTTTTTAATGACTTTTTTTTTAGAAAAAATTAAAGTCGGAAGATGCGTAGCTGGGGATAATCGGTATAGGACCCTTTCGTTAAGCTTCAATAAGAGCTTCTCCATGGACAACGACTTTGCGTTTTAATTATGATTTGTCAGTATCAACAAACAACAACCATCAAAAGTTACATGTGAATAGCAGTTTTTATCTGTGGGCGTTGTACGACACTACGTACAATGGAAAGGTGGTTTGGTGGAGTCTTTGTTTGAGTGGGAGACATGTCGTATTAGTCAAAGCCACTATAACCAAACTTAAATCGATTTTGTACTAGCGACGTCCTATTGATTAGGAGCGGCTGTATTTTAGGGCATTGGTTTTCGCTTCTTCAGGGGGATTTTGTGACATTTGCAATCGACAGCAAACAACCTTTGGCTTCGGTAACGGAGATCTGAAAGCAGGGGATTGCATTTATTCCTAATTTGACGTTGCAAAGACATTATATGACGTGTTTCGAGGTGTGAACATCAAAAGTATAAAAACATGCTATAGAGAGACACTTAAGTACCAAAAGTTTCAAATTTAAGTACCAAAAGTAGAAAAAAAATCTAATACTTAAGTGCCAATGGCAAGAAATTTCGGCCAAATTGTTGACATGACATTTTTCTAGTGAGATAAGTGGAAAATAATGTTGTTTTTAGCATTGGCGTGGCTAGATAAGTGCAAAACAATGTTTTTTTTTTTTTAGCGCTAACATGGCTAGATAAATCTAAAACAATGTTATTTTGATGTTGATGTTGCCTCAAAATTGAATTTTAATATAAATATTAATGAAGATAAATTAAAAAAAAATAAAAAAGAAGAGGAAAAGGGAACACGTTTGGCAAGGGTTGAGGCCCTTGCCACCGCCACCCCACCATCATCGG
Organism: Eucalyptus grandis; assembly: GCF_016545825.1. Classification (NCBI taxonomy): domain Eukaryota; kingdom Viridiplantae; phylum Streptophyta; class Magnoliopsida; order Myrtales; family Myrtaceae; genus Eucalyptus; species Eucalyptus grandis. Next base: position 35,465,215 of record NC_052612.1, read on the forward strand.
AAAGGGCCGATGATAGTGGGGTGAGGGTCGGCTAGGGTCGTTGGCCACTGGGTAATGGCCGGCGACCTTGTCCCACTGTTGGTGAGGGCCTATAGGCCCTCGCCTAGATCTGGGGTGGAATGGTCATTAAGTCGCCCTAGCTAATGATAGCCCTTGGCCTTATTGGGCGAGGTGACCCTCACTGGATCTTGGGGTTGTGAGCCCTTGCCAGTCACTGGCAAGGGCCACGGCCCCTCGCCTAGGTAGCAAGGCTTCTCCAGCCACAATGAAAAAAAATAAAAAAGATGAGTAAAAATAGTAAAAATTTAGAAAAAATATTAAAAAATTGTCTATGTCAACTTCGATTGTGCCACATAAAACGGCGGCTAATGTCAATGTTAGCGATTTTTGGCGAAAATTGATTGAATTGACTCAATTGATACATATGCAAAATATTACAATACTAGAAAGAAATCAGTTCAAGGGTCTTTGGGAAATTGTGTTACAATACTAGAAATAGTTTTTGAGTGATAATTATCCAAAGAGTTCTAAACCTATTTAACAACCAATATTGTCTTAAACTTTCAATTTTATCAATTTAGTTCTAAACATTTTGGCGATTTTCTAATGTAGTTCATATGGTTAATTTTGGCCAGCAACAGCTAATGTGATCCTCTAATTAGTGCTGGCTGTCCTACATGGTAGCCCTAACGTGGAATATTTTTGCAATCTTTTTAAATTTTTGATTTTTTATTCTTTTGTTGGGTTTTTGATGGTAAAAAAATTAGTTTAGGGTAAATTTATCGCATATGTATCAATTTCGGGTTTTTCGTGGTATTAACCTAAAGCATTTTGATGGTGAACATAACAATATGCTGACTAACGAACAACACCTTTTACATGAAATAAATCAATTCCAGGGTCTTCGGGAAATTGTGTTACAATACTAGAAACAGTTTTTGAGTGATCATTGTCCAAAAAGTTTTAAACCTATTTAATGGCTAATATTGTCCTAAATTTTCAGTTTTATCATTTTTTTTAAAACATTTTGACGATTTTTCAATGTAGTCCATATGGCTAATTTTGGCTAGCAATAGCAAATGTGACCCTCCAGTTAGTGCAGGTTGTCCTACATGGTAGTGCTAATGTGGAAGTTTTTACAAATTTTAAATTTCTTGAATTTTTTCTTCTTTTTCTTTGTTTTTCCATTGTCCATCTTCCTGAAAGGGCTAGTGGAGGCCTATAGGGCCTTGAAGATGGCCCGCACAAAATAAAAAAAAATAAAATAAAAAAGATCAAATATTTTTAAAAAATTACAAATGTAGGACAATCGATGTCAACGTCAGCGATTTCCAACCCATATTGACTCGGAGGATTATATTAAAAAAAGTATTAAAATGTTTAGGACTAAATTAATCAAATTAAAAAATTTAATACTGAAATAGCATCATATAGCAGGTTTAGGACTCTTTAGATAATTTTGCCCTATTTTTTGGTAGATAAAAAATGGATAAGTGTATTAGAAGTTCTAGAACTTATCACGAAAGTGCGATTAAGTTCTAGAAATTTCAAAAAGTGCAATCAAATCTTATAATTTGTCACCAAAGTGTAATCGAGTTCTAAAACTTTCAAAAAGTCTAATTAATGAAAGAATTTGATTGGACCAATTTGATAAGTTCTAGGATTCAATTGTATTTTTTGAAAGTTTTAAGATTGGATTGTACTTTCTTGACAAGTTTTGGGACTTAATTGCACTTTTTGAAATTTTTAGGACTCAATTACACTTTTATGACAAATTTTAGGACTTTTAGGGCACTTATTCGGATAAAGGAAGTCAAAAGTTATAGGATTTTCATGATATTTGGCCATCAAACTATTTCTCTTTTGTCTACTAATGCTGATTTCCTTTTATTAGGAGACAATAGGTTTTATCGACTCATTTTAGAAAAAAAATTTAGTCGAAAGATGCATAGAGATTTCTAATCACGATAATATTTGAATGCATGCATGGGATCCTTCGAGAAATTTTGAACAGATCTTAAGCACGAGATTCTTATTTATGCAAATCGATAATCGCATTTCCAAGGCTATAGACTTTTTTCCATGACCGGTTGTTGCGACCAAATTTTCGGGTGAACCACCTAGGGTTTGGCTAATGGATTGTTAAGCCTAGACTTAACTCGGGCTCTCCCAATCCATACCAATTCGCGACTTAGGTTTAAATTTTTAACATGCAGATAGATTTTATCTAGGAGTCGCCACTAATCTATTTTTGGTGGGTCGATTAGAAACCCAAGTAAAGTAACGGGAGATTTACTTTACTCCTACGAACCAGAGACTATGGGTATGGGGACTTAGTTACACTAGATTTCTCTAATGCCCTTTCGGTATCATTTTTTTATTTTCAAAAATGTTTTTGCAGGCAACTTGAATTAATTTAAATTTATCTCCCTAACATGTGAGGTTATCATGCGGGTGCACAAACCACCAATTTAACACCCAAGTAAAGCAATAAATAAATTGCAGGACTTACCTCATAGCAACGAAAGCATCTGCGTTGTTAGTTCAGAATTCACATCAACAGTCCTAGACATGATTTTTAGTTAACACGCAATTTTTTTTTTTTTTTTTTTTTTTATACTTATTTAGTGAAAATCATGCAATATGCAATGCATGCTATTAATCTAACATGAAATGATATGACATGGCAGTATAACTTAAATTATATGACATGAGTAAAAAATGCAATAATTACATATGCAATCTAAATTAACCAAAATGACCTAATCTTAATGACGGACAATTTCTAATTAAATGATCCTAACAAAAATCACTAAATGACGTGCATTTCATGAACCTAATTCTATATGACGTGCGCATGATATTTCTATTCTAAATAAGCATGCAATTTATTCTAATATGCAATGACGTGTAAAGAATGCCCTAATTCTAATTTTTTTCTTTTTTCATTATTATGAAATTCGAAATTAAAAATTGCCAAATAACTAAACGTGCAATTCAAATTTAAAACTAACATCCTAAATGAATGCATTTTTTTTTATTATTTTATTTTTTTAAACAAATTCGAAGTAAAATCCCTATTCTAAATATGCAAGATAACAAGAGATATTCTAAAACCAACCTAATTCTAATTCAAATATTTTTTGGATTTTTCCTTTTACAAAATTAAAATTGACTCAACTAACAGGACGGCAGATCAAATAAGATAGGATCGATATCCACAAATTGGCGAACCATATCTTGCGCATGAGATCGGGTTGGCTAATTTTAAATAAATCACGAATCGAATCTCAAGCGTGAGATCGGATTGGCAATTTTTCAAACGATTGTGATTGCGAGTCGGATTTCGCGCGAAAATCGGATTGTCAATCCCAAATTTCAGAGGCAATTTCATGTCGGAATCTCAATCAAACATTAAAGAATAATTCCACTAAAAGAAAAATAAAACAATAATAAAATAAAATAAACTACCTAGATTAGATGATTCTCGGCGGCAAAGGACTCACGAACGGCGGCGATTACACGGCTCACGGTGTCGGCGAGCTCGCGGAGATGGAGCTTGCGGATAGAGATTTCGCGGACGTTGGCAGAGGACGCGAGCTGAAGTCAATGGTCAAGGATGACTTTCGTTTGGCCTCAACCAAAAATAGCGTATCCCACCAGGTGGTGTTCCGCATGCCTCTTCTCTTCACTACTCAACTATATGAATTATGTTATCCCCACGTGAAAACTCAACCTGCATGAAAAAACATTTAAAAGAAATGGTTGAAGAATCACGTTGCAACCCACGATAAAGGCAAGTTGGGTGTTAATAGCAGCTGGCTTCGTCGTTGACGCGGATTGATGATCGTGGGTCAGTGTTGGCGCTTGGGGCAGCAACGGCGTTGCTGGACTACTCGCGGCATTGAAAGGCTAAGACACGTGGCCATTAGAATTGAGCGTCGTCGGGGTTGCTCGTGGCGTTGGGATGATAAGCTTCGTGCCCGAAAACTGCAAGAGCTAATCCGTGCGTTCGCTGGAACTTCAACGCTGGGGCAGGCCGAGGCGGCAAACGGTAGGGACGAGACGTCTACTGCCACCGGGAGGATGTGGGTTTGGCATTGAGCTAAGGTGACTAGCGGCTTCATGTCTGGATGGGGACGCCATGGGATAACAATTCGGTCATGGCTTAGGGATTTACGGCGAGGGCAGTGCTCGGCCCATGATATTGAGGCATGGCAGCGACAGTGGGAGCCTCGGAGTGGTTTGTTAATGATTGATAACCTGCAAAACAGAGAAACGACTCCACAACAAGGTGAAAGATCAGCAACGGTAACGGCAGATCGTCGTGCAGTGTAGGCTGGGAGACGGCAGATTCTTGGTGTTGAAGCTTGGTGATGACGGTGTTCGCTGGATGTTCACCAGAGTTGCTGGGAACTTGCTGCGAGAAGAGTTGAAGGCTTTATTTGATTTGGGCTTAAGGCCCGTCCGCCCAAGTTGGGCCCAGAAATCCCGGCCCACGGGAATAGGGCCCGTGGAAAGAAGGGGGTATAAAAGGGAGGAGAGAGAGAGAAAAACACACCGTTTGTTTTGCAATTCAACGTACGTCTTTTCTCTTCTCACGCTCTCTCTCTCCCAAAAGGAAAGAACAGTAAGCATACGGCGCGCTTTTCTTCCCTTCAAGGCCTCCTCGGATTGAACAGAGTCTGATTTCTCTTCCTCCATTGGCGTCGGTGCTTAATCTGTGGCTAACAAGGTACGCTCGAATCCGTGGTGTGCTTTACGATCGGTGATACGTGTTTTCCCGGGCTTTGTCTTCCGCATTGATTTAGGGGTTTGATTTAGTGTCGAATCCGGTTTTTCGGGGATCAGTCATTCCCAACATTGGTATCAGAGCCCTAGTTCACGTTTTCCCGACTTGTTTGACGATTTTTGATTGATTTTTCGCGAAAGTGTTTCGGCCGTATGGATCGGGGCGAGAAATCCCGACACCCGAGCGTTCTTCGGCCATTTTACTGAGTTTTCGTAAGTTGAAACTGTTTTCTGAATACATGGGAAGAAAGACGACGTCGAGACGAGTCTGGCAATGCGTCGTGCGCCGCCGGGAGACGCCGCACGCGCCCACACGCGCGGCCAGAAGCGGCGGCGTGTGGGCGCGACGCGCCCGGAAGTGCTGGCTCGCCCAGTGCGTGCGGCGCACACGCCGGTCGGCGAACCGGCGCGTGCGCACCGCCGGTCGGCGAGCCGGCACGCGCCGGTCCGCGGACCGACGCGTGCTGACGTCACCCAATGGTCAATAACCGCTAGGGTGACGTCAGCACGGCGACGATTCGCCGAGCGGTCACCGGCCGGCAACCCGACCGGCGACCCGACCCGCGCGAGACCCGGCACGCGCGCGGCGCGTGCCGGATGACGTCTGCGTGACGTCAGCCCGCGCACGCGCGCGGCACGTGCCGTCGATTCGCCCGAGCAGGGCCCGCCGGCCCGACCGTTGACCGTTGACGACCGTGGACCGTTGACCGTTGACCGAAAAAAAAAAAAAAAAAAAAAGAATATGTTTCTTTTTCAATTAAGTCTATGTGGATTATAATGTGATCTCTTATTTGTTCTGCATTTGTTGTAGGAACAATGCCTCCCTTGAGGTTGCGCACACCTATTCGCGCAATTACCGATGAACAAAAGGATAGGCTGTCTAAGTTGATAGCTGAGCTGACTGATCATCGATGGGAGAGAGGTGACTTAATTGATCATGTCCTTGAAGTCAACGGGAAAATTCAACAGGTCATATGGAATGGTCGTCCTATGTCACAATCGAGAGATGGTGCGATTTTTCATAAACACTCTTCCACCGATTGGCAAGATGTGTTGAATCGCATATGGGATGTCAACGGAGCTGCTTCCTATAAGAAAATTGTGATGGATTTTGTAAATGAATATTGTTGTATTGTTTCAAGGGAAAAGATCAAGAAATTGAACAAAAGAGGATTTTTCTCAGTTCGTGTGCTGACTTGGTGTTAGTTGTATTGGCTGATATATGTTAAGTGTGATTTGTGGACATATTATGTAATGATTACCACCTAATTGTGTTAATTGAAAGCATTATTGTTTTTATTGGATGTTCTATTATATATTGCTTTTTGTTATTGCTGGTTACTGTGGGTAATTAGCTATTGGTAGTTTTAGAAGTTTTTGTAGCTTCATAGAATTGATTTTGCATAAGACAATTATATTGATGATAGTTTTAAGTTAGGATTTTGGAGGATGATTGGAAACATAGTGATCTTTTAATTCTGAAATCTTACTTGAAATTATTCATTAATATGATGGGTCTATGTAAATAGGGATGCATAAATGATAGGCATTAATAATTCGTGCATATTTGTCTGATTTGTTCAGATCAATGGCTTCGGCCACAAAGAGCATAGTTGCCGAGCTGAACAAAGGTGAAAAGCTCAATGGAGACAACTATGAAATTTGGCAAATGAAAATCCAGTATGTGCTGGAAGAGCAAGAAGCACTTGAGGCTCTTGTCATGACCATGGTAGAACCTGAAGAGGGAACCACTGCACAGCACAAAAGAGACAAAGAAGCTTTTTCTGCGTGGAAAAGAATGAACTCTCTAGCTCGATCACGTTACTGAGCAGCATGGAAAATGACGTCATGCGAGAGTTTCGGCATTTTGACAATGCTAAGGAAATGTGGGAGGCATTGGCAGCTAGATTTGGTCATACTTCGATGACTAGACTGACTCAGCTCAGTTATCATGTTTGACATCTTTCTAAGATGTTGCTTCATGGTCTGACTCTTATAAGAAAGATGTCAAACATGATAACTGAGCTGAGAGATGCTAGCCATGTCCTCACAGATGAGCAGCAAGTGCAAGCAGTGATTCGTTCCTTGCCTCAGAGTTGGGAGCATATGAAGGTGTACTTGACTCATAATGAAAATATCAAAACCTTTGAGGATGCAATGCGTCATCTTGAGCTGGAAGAGAACCGCTTATTGGCGGCTAAGCCGGATGCTGAACTTTATCATGCTAGTTCTAGCTTAAATGGAGCTTCGAGCTCCAAGCGCAAGCGCCCTAACTGGTTTGATAAGGGAAAAGGCAAGGAAGAAGCAGGTCCTTCAGGGAAGAAACCCAAGTTTAACCAACATGAAAGAGGGAAGCGTCCCCGCATGAAAAAGCTTGCAAGGGTGAAATGCTACAACTGTGACAAGAAGGGTCACTATGCTCGCGACTATCGTGAGCCAAAAAAGGTATGCACCCCTTGTACTTTTCAGAACTTCACTTTTGTGTCGAGTTCTGTATTCTTAACTGAGTCTAATCCTTTGTGGACTGTGGATTCAGGAGCGACGGACCATGTAGCGAAGGATAGAGGATCCTTCGTGGAATTCCGACGAGTACCAACTGGAACTAAGTGGATCTATGTGGGAAACAACTCCAGAGCTGAAGTGAAAGGAATTGGCACATGCCAACTGAATATGCGTGGTGGACGCACTTTGTTCCTTCATGATGTGCTGTATGCTCCGGAGATTCGTCGAATTTAGTGTCTCGTATTAGTGTTGGTTAAATTAGGTTTTAATATGAACTTCGTAATAGAGGTGTGAATTTGTTTTTGGATATAAATTACTATGGTTGTGGTTATTTTCTGGATGGTTTTATTGTATTAGATATTGATTATGTTAATACTAATGTTTGTTATTCCCTTCTCACGTCTCCTAATAAATATGATAATGATGTGAATGTGTGGCATGCTAGACTTGGTCACATTAGCCAACAGCGTATGAATAGACTAGCCAAAGAGGGCTTGTTGGGCAATATTGAAAAAGTCGATTTGTCCATATGTAAGCATTGCCTAGAAAGGAAAACGACAAGAAAACCATTTGGAAAAGGAAAAAGAGCTGAATTTCCTCTGCATTTAATCCATTCTGATGTCTGTGGTCCAATGAATGTGAAAGGAAGGCATGGGGCTATTTATTTCATCACTTTTATTGATGATTATACTCGATTCGGATATGTCTATTTGATTTCTTACAAATCTGAAGCAATAAGTTGTTTTAAAAGGTTTATGAACCTGGTAGAGAATCAATTAGACAAGAAAATAAAAGCATTGAGATCCGATTGAGGTCGAGAATATTTATCTGATGAGTTCAGAAAATTATGTGATGAAAAAGGAATAGAAAAACAGTTGTCTATTCCATATACTCCTCAACAAAATGGTGTTGCGGAGAGAAGAAACAAAACCCTACTGGAAATGGTTAGGTCCATGATGGCGCATGCTAACTTACCTATTACTTTTTGGAGTGATGCGTTGTTAACTGCTGCCTATATACTGAACCGTGTGCCTTCCAAATCAGTTACTTCCACTCCATATGAGTTATGGACAGGTAAAAAACCGGACTTAAGTTTTCTTAAGCCATGGGGTTGTGCTGCCTATACACATGAGTCCTCTCACAAGTTTGGAAAACTGGGTCCCAGAGGAAAGAAGAGTATTTTTATAAGGTACTCTGAACACTCGAAAGGATATGTGTTCATAGGTGAGCAGGAAAGTGGGAGTATAACTGAGTTTGAATCACGAGATGTCACATTCCTAGAGGATGAATTTCCTAAGAAGGGCGAAATAGGGAAGATTGTTCCCTATTTGAAACCTTGGATCAAGATAATGACCTTAGTGGACTTCATCCAAGTGGGAGCATAATGGGGAATGATGTGCAAAGTGTACAATCTCCCATATGGCGAACAAGTCGCCAAAGTATTCCTCGTCGACGTTTTGACATTGAATGGGAGACTTTTATGGTTGCTCCACAAGATGAGGATGAGCCAAGAAATATTAATGAGGCTCTGAATTGCCCTAGTAAGGAAAAATGGATTAATGCAATGGAAGAGGAAATGGAGTCAATGAAATCAAACCAAGTCTGGGAACTGGTTGATCTGCCAAAAGGACGCAGAGCTATTGGGAACAAATGGGTTCTCAAAATAAAGCGAAAGGTTGATGGCTTGATTGAAAGGCATAAGGCTCGCCTTGTGGCGAAGGGGTATAATCAACAGGAAGGAATTGATTATGAAGATACGTTTTCTCCTGTAGTGAGATTTACCTCAATTCGCATTATTCTGGCAATAGTGGCTAGTTTGGATCTTGAATTACATCAAATGGATGTAAAGACTGCTTTCCTCAATGGAGAATTAGAGGAAGAAATATATATGGAACAACCTGTTGGTTTCATAGTGAAAGGCCAAGAAGAAAAAGTATGTCGACTTTTGAGGTCGATATATGGTCTTAAGCATCATCAAGACAATGGTATATACGTTTTCATAATGCCATAATGGCATATGATTTTACGATGATTGATGAGGATCATTGTGTATATATCAAAAGATCCAAGGATCAATTTGTGATCATATCATTATATGTTGATGATATACTAATTGCTGGAAGCAATATGGAGTTTGTTAAGACTGTCAAGAGTTGGTTGTCTTCCAACTTTGAGATGAAGGATATGGGTGAGGCTGCATACATTCTTGGAGTTAAGATTTCAAGAGATCGTTCGAAGAGATCGTTATCTCTTTCGCAAGAAACTTATATAAACAAAGTTCTAGAACGGTTTCGTATGCAAGATTGTAAACCCATAGACACTCCTATTGCAAAAGGTGAAGGATTGAGCCATAGACTGTGTCCAAGGACTCCACAAGAGAAGGAACAAATGAAACATGTTCCTTATGCAAGTGCTGTTGGGAGCTTGATGTACGCTATGATGTGTACAAGACCCGACATATGTTTTGCAGTTGGAATGGTGAGTAGATACCAATCCAATCCAGATCCAGCACATTGGAAAGCCGTTAAGAGAATACTGAGGTATCTGAAGGGAACTGCTGATTACAAGTTGAATTACCAAGGAAAGGATCTGCGACTTGAAGGCTATTCGGATGCTGATTGGGGAGGAGATTTAGATGAAAGAAAATCTACCTCAGGATTTGCTTTCTTACTGAGCAATGGCGCCATATCATGGAGTAGTAAGAAGCAAACGTGCATAGCCTTATCCACGATGGAAGCTGAGTTCGTGGCGTTATCAGCAGCAGTACAAGAAGGAGTTTGGCTTAAGAGATTTTTGGATCATTTAGGTGTTATTGAGAAAGCTGCAAATCCATTATTGGTTAACTGTGATAGCCAAGCAGCTATAGCGTACACCAAAGATCCAAAATATCATGGCAAGACCAAACATATAGATACCAAGTATAACTTTGTGAAAAATATGGTTGCACGAAAGGATGTGAACTTACAGTATATATCTACGCATAGAATGGTAGCAGATCCTATGACAAAGCCAATACCTAGAGATGTGTTTTGTGGTCATGTAAAATCTCTAGGATTGCGTAGAGTCGATGTACTGAATTGTAATTTCCCTGAGTTGTTCACATTTATGAAATTTTGTTTTTCATTGATTAATGCCTATGAATCTTTGTATGATCTTTATGCATCTTAATGCTCAGTGCATTATTTTAAGTTGAGAAGTATGTCGGACAGATAAAAGATTAGCCCACTCACATGGGTAATTGCCTCTGTTTACTGTGTGATAAATAGAGATGAGACTGATTTTAAGCTTATTATCTAGGTGATAATCGAGAGCTCAAGCTTAAAATATGTATGTCGCCTTAACTAAGTGTTAAGATGAGGACATAATACTTACGATGTCCGAAAGTAAAATACCCAACATATTTTACTTTATCTGTCTATGATGCCATATGTGAGTTCTGATGAACTTTGTGATTGAGTAGATATGTGAACTCAAGTTAGACATTAGGTATGTCTGAACTATCATCTGTACGGTATTGAAAAGTGCAGACATACGCTCCATGGGAAAGGAGTTAATACCGTAATACGTATTTCATACTACGTATGCATGAGACGACCAATAAGAGTGGCAAAAAGTTTGATCTCAACTTTTATGACGTGTGAGACTCTTAAGGAAAAGAGTTCCTCAATTTTTAGTCCCCTCAGGACTCTTACTTATTCTCAAGATTTCTATTTAGTGTTTGCTATCTTAGGGTGTTGCCAATGGTCATGAGATGATTCGATCTAATGGGGCATTTCTAGAAAAGCAAGCTGGACTAAAATTGAGAGTTTGAAGGAAAGAGGAAGATCGATTTTGGAGAATCACATTGTAGTTTTTGTATTCACTGGTCGACCAATTATGATTGTTTTTGTGATAATTATAATTGTGAATACAGTATACATATCATGTTTAAAAGAGATCAAGAGAGATATAACTTGTGATCGATCGATCTAGGGTACTGCATACTAAATCTACTCAGAGTGTGACGCCCATTATGAGCTGCTATATATTCCTAACAGATGTATAGCAACGAGCTCTCAAAGTATGCTGGTCGCACGGATTATTCACCGGTATGAATGTTGAAGAGAGGTAAAGAGAATCCTGTTCGGCCCACCATGTGCGAGTGGGAGATAAAGGCTTTATTTGATTTGGGCTTAAGGCCCGTCCGCCTAAGTTGGGCCCAGAAAGCCCGGCCCACGGGAATAGGGCTCGTGGAAAGAAGGGGGTATAAAAGGGAGGAGAGAGAGAGAAAAACACACCGTTTGTTTTGCAATTCAACGTATGTCTTTTCTCTTCTCACGCTCTCTCTCTCTCCCAAAAGGAAAGAACAGTAAGCATACGGCGCGCTTTTCTTCCGTTCAAGGCCTCCTCGGATCGAACAGAGTCTGATTTCTCTTCCTCCATTGGCGTCGGTGCTTAATCTGTGGCTAACAAGGTACGCTCGAATCCGTGGTGTGCTTTACGATCGGTGATACGTGTTTTCCCGGGCTTTGTCTTCCGCATTGATTTAGGGGTTCGATTTAGTGTCGAATCCGATTTTTCGGGGATCAGTCATTCCCAACAAGAGTTGCTGGGAACTTGCTACAAGAAGCGTTGCAGCAAACTGGAATCCTCCGGGCAACTCACCAGCGGACCGTGACACGCCAAAGCGACTGCCGGTGTTCTCTGGAGCCACTAATCTGTTAAGGCAGGGGCTGAGGTGGACATGATTACTGAATCACTGGTGCAGCGCCATGGATCTGCAAGAACTTCCGCAGGGGTAGTCAAGATGCGCGCTTGAGGCGAGGACGGCTTTGATTCTCGTTCAGGACGTCTAGAGTTCATTAGATTAAGTTGCCCTTGATGGGGCAGGCGCCGATGTAGCGCGGCACGGACTCGGCCAGGCAGGGGCGTCAAAACTGGGCTAGACCAGCCAAGAAGAAACTGCGCGGTGGTTCTCGGACGCTGCGAGCAATGCAATAGCGACAGTCGTCGGGGGCTGCGGTGGCGACCGAGGAGCTTGTGTACGCGGGAGGCCAAGCAGCAGTAGCGAAGGAGACGACCTGTTCCTCTTCCGCTTCCGTTTTCTTCTTTTGGTTTTTCTCTCTCCTGCTGCTACACGTATCCCTCTCTGCCTCTTCTCTGTTTTCCCTCTGACCTACTGACTTTTCCCTTCCCTCGGCAGCTTTTCTTTTGTGTCGCTCTCTCCAAGGAACGAAGGACAACACCCTAAAACCTTTTTTCCTCTCTTTTTATTCTCTCTTATTCGAACCCTGGAGGAGTCCCCCAACGAAAGAGCTTTTTTCTCTCAATGGCCGTGTATTCAATATGTGTGGCCCCCTGAAACCTACGCAAACAACTTATTTATAGGGCGAGAATTAGGGTTTTAATTTTTCCAAATTCATATTCACAAAGATTTGTTTTTTCAAAACGCAATATTTGCTCCACATTTGCCCCATCCAAAAAATTCATCATATCTTGGAAAAATTTCAAATTCCTATTTTTCACGAGATTTAAAAAAACGGGCCTGGGCCAATTTGCTCGCTTCGTGGGCTTAATCCAACCTGTCAATTTAAAGCTCAGAACCACTAATTGAAACCCATCCGTCACTGGTCCAATAAATGCAAAAAAAATGCAAATGCACCTAAATTTATATGCTATGTAATTAATTAATTAACTAATTTTTTTAGGGGTTAAAATTAATCCCTAATTTTTTAATGCGATAAATGAATAAACGGGTCGCCAAAATTTAGGTGTCAACACCGGTGCTTAACAACACCACCATCTATATAAAGCGGGGTTAGCATACTGAGAGATTCGCTACAACTTTTGCAATGGTTCTTCCTGCTTTGTTCACAAGCTTCGTCCCCTCCCCAATCAGCCATAACCAACCCTCTCTCTTGTCCTTTAGACACCCTCGCTGCTCCTCCTCCTCCTTCTCCTCAGGCGCTAAATCGGTGACATGCGCCATGACGATCGAGAATCCAGAGATCGCGAGACGTTCGGCAAATTGGAAACCTAATGTGTGGGACTACGAGTTTCTCCAGTCACTCATAGTTGATTACACGGTACTGATCCTTTTTGGTTCGGCACAATACCCAGCCTGGCTATGTTCTATGGAAAATGTTCACATCTCGGTCCTGAACTTTGTATTCCTTTTTTTCCAATCTTGTCCTTGAACTTGTGGGAATTCCCTATCCGATTTCTTGGTCTATGGTTCTGGCAAATTGAAGCTCATGCGCGTGTCAATGCTAGAGGAAAGTATGATGCAGAAAACTTGGTACAAGTTTTAAGTTCAAGGATCATGTTGAGAAGGGGAAAAAAAACAACATAAAGTTGAGGATCGTATTATTGCTTTTCCCTACTTTCTTTTTACTTTGATGAGATAGAGTCCACAACACCCAAAATGGCATAGAAACGAAAACGACACTGTATTCTGAATTAGATATAAGGATGTATACTACTTGAGTACTTTTGTATACGACCAACCACTGCCACTCTATCAAATACGACCGACATAACAATATTCCATAGAGATACTAATAAACTTGATCAAAATGGCATATTCTCAACAATGCTTACTCTGCTTATGTATTACTTTTGATTAAGATCTCATTTTTCTGAATGTTTTACGTGCCTAGGAGGATAAATATGCCGAGCAAGTCCAAAGGTTGAAGGAAGAAATCAGGGGTCTATTCAACAGGGAGATGAACCAGGTGGCCAAGCTTGAGTTCATTGACGCGGTTCAAAGACTCGGACTAGGATACCATTTTGAGACGGAGACAAAAAATGCTCTCAGTTCCATCTATGACAATTCCGGATATGCTCAGCTTTTGAACGATCTCCATGCAGTTTCCCTTGGATTCCGAATACTCAGACAACATAGATACAAAATATCACAAGGTATTTGCCATATGGTTACCCTTTTATAAATCATGTAGATGCATCAAAAGTTACCTTACCGTTCCTTTTTTTGGACATATAGATGTGTTTCAACAATTTATGAACAAGACGGGCACGTTCAATGAATCACTCAATAAGGATGTGAGGGGGCTTCTTAGTCTTTATGAAGCTTCTTTCCATGGATTGGAAAGTGAAACCATACTTGATGAAGTGAGGAACTTTGCTTCAAAGCATCTAAAGGATCTAAACCTTGACAAAGTTCCCGTTATGTTAGCGAGCTACGTGAGACATGCATTAGATATGCCGATCCACTGGAGGCCAAATAGGTTGGAGGCTCGGTGGTTCATGGACATGTACGAGAAACAGCAAGACATGATCCCTTCCTTGCTGCGATTGGCTAAATTAGACTTCAATCTAGTGCAATCAGTCTACAAGAAGGAAGTTAGCAATATGGCAAGGTATGCACAAGCACTTTATATATATATGTTCATGCAAACACCAAACCTGTAGGAGCGCATTTAGATCTACTTAGTTGTTGCATGGTAAATTGCTCAGGTGGTGGGTTGAACTTGCCGCAAACAAGATGACCTTCTTCAGAGACAGATTGGTGGAACACTATTTTTGGACCTGCGCCATGGTTTTTGAACCTCAATATACAGCTTACAGGGAAATGACAACGAAGCTCACTTGTATGGTGACACTTATTGATGGCGTTTATGATGTATATGGGACACAGGAAGAACTTGAGCTCTTAATAGATTTTCTTGTTTGGTTAGTGTAATATGATTACTATCATCATTTTCCCTCGTAACTATTGTTGCCCAGAGAAACGATAAGGAATTAAATAGTCTCTGAATGACACAAGAGATACAACAAATTTTGATAGTTCTATGATATAAATTCTCCAATGCATTTTGAACATATCACTTTTTAAGTTAGATTTTTTTTTTCGTCTATATAATTGATTGGTCGGGCAATTAAAAGTAGTAGTAAGTACTAACTTTCATTGTTATTACTAAAAGTGTATCAGGTGCTGGTAAAATTTACAAAATGTTGAAATGTTGATATCTCATCCAGGTGGGACATCATAGAAATTAATAAGCTTCCTCCAACAATAAGGGATAGTTAAATGGCCTTGTACAACACGATCAATGAAATTGGGTATTGGACGATGAGAGAGTTAGGAATCAACACCATTCCTTACATGCAAAAAGTGGTAATCTCGCTGAATCTTTCACCTAATAATTTCTAGCCTGTGCAAGGCAACTCACGTTTCTACTTCTGACTTTCGTAATGGAACTTCCATTTAAACATTTGAGAATTCGAAAAATGTACGAGAGAAGAATGTCCCTCTGCTTTGTCATTGACACACTTTTTTCGAATTTCAATCCTCTAGTGTGTGGATGAATGCAAGGCGTACATTAAGGAGGTCCATTGGTACAACAAGGGCATCAAACCGACACTGAAGGAGTACATGGACAATGCGGTGGATTCAATCGAAGGGCTGATTATGCTGTTGGGCAGCTACTTCCTAACCACGGACAAATTGACAGAAGAGGGGCTTGGTTATGTGTCGAAAATCCCGAGTGTCATGCATTGCTCTGCCAAGATCCTTCGACTCAACAATGATCTCAGTACCTCATCGGTAAATTACTTTGACATTTACCTTTCTCCTTTTGTATAATCGCTTATGAAGAGAAAGCACATCATTGATGGATTCAAAAATACATGCTATTCTTTTTAATATATTCGATGAGAATCTTGACACTTATGTTTGTGAAACATCAATCTCATTCATGGTCAATATGAATTGGCACGAGGGGACAACTTCAAGGCGCTAGAATGCTACATGAATGAAACTGGTGCCTCGGAAGAGGCCACGCGTGAACATGTCAGGCAAATGGTGCACGAGACCTGGAAGAGGATGAAGATGTATTTGAGGACTACCCATATTCTGGGTTCGGGCCTTTTCTCGGCGCTTGTCTGAAATTGGCACGAGCTTCTCAGTGCTTTTACCAGTATGGAGACGGACACGGCCTTCCCGACAATGAAAAAAAGGACCACCTTGTGAGGGCACTATTCGACCCTGTGCCCCTTGATTAGGGATGCATATTACTGACGGAGGTGTCACTGTTGGAGAGAGCCTATCGACTTACGTGTTATTATTAGCTTTTGGGGTGGGTGGCTTTGGAAGCTCTGAGACTTTGAAACTGTTAATTGAAGCCTATACGATAGATAGGCGTTGTACGAGCTCCATAAAATTCGCCAAGGAACCTCATGCTATTCGGGGCTTTGAGTTGTGGTTGATATACATAATTGATAATAAAATTTGTGGTGATTGTTGATACTTAATTCGTAGTCGACGCATCGAAAAGGTAAAAATGTGACATTCAGATTTTTCAACCCTATCTTCTATCGAATAAATCGGGCATTTCATTGACGCGCCTATAAGGCTATTCTCAGAACTGATCATTCTTGAGATAACTAGACTATCTAGGGAAGCCATTAAGAAATAATGAGCAATTGCATGGTTATATATTATAATGAGCAATTGCATATTATCACTTCTCAGTCTCAAACATGCACATAAGATCATTCAAGTGGTGGCCAGTCACTCAAAAGCATTATGCACAATAATATATAACTCACATAAATGAAATCAATTGCAAAACATAAAAATCATGAAATTCACATCATCATGATTAGGCTACATCGTAGCCCTAACAAAAGAAAATTAGAACATAGCAGATGCAGAAATAAAAATAAAAATCAAACCCAACATCTTGAATTAAAGAACCAAAATTCTATCACCACTTTGGTCTTCTCTTCAAAATACTTGAAAAACTCTCAAAACAATGAAAAACGATCTAACAAAAGCCTAACTTCTCTCTCTCTCCCTCAATATTCTCATATTCATAGGATATATCCAAGATCCTTATCTCCAAGCAATTGTGCATAAAATCAGGGAGTAAATCAAAGGATTTTAATTTAATATCTATCTCCCACCGCTCTTTGATTTGAATTCCTGATTTTTGCCATTACTTTCCTTATCTTCTCCATATCTCAATATTCTGCATAAATAAGGAAAATTCAAATGATAAGAAGAAAATCCAAATATTTTCTCATAGATATTGCATTAATTGTTGTCTAAAATAGGTAAAATAACTCTATTTTTATAGAGTTATCAAACCCCCAAACTTAACATTTTGCTAGTCCTCGAGCAAAATCAAGACATAACACATACTCAAACTAACAACCTCCTCCATGACGTCTTTCCATAATTGCTCAAATTCACAATTCAAAGAAAAACACAAATTTCATCCAAACATTGAAATTGATTTATAAGTTAAGACCAATTCTAACTATGTGATCCAAGTGTGTGTGTGAGAGTCCTTATCTTTTTTGAATTATAAGCAATCCGGATAAATTCACATTGACATGCAACCTCTAAAAAATTCTCAATAATTATGACCAAATCTCATAGGTTTACTTTTCATTCATCTATCCACTAATGTAAGCTAATTATAAAACCAAAAATCAAAAGGACTTTTCTCGGTTTGTAATGTAAGGCTGGGCTAAATGTGAGATAACAGTAATTTTAAGCAAATCACCTATCAACACGTTGATTTCTAGGATCTAATTAGAACCAATGTCACTGTCCAATTTCACTCTTTCAAGACAATTTTTTTGCCACTATATATCATCATTCTTTTTTTTTTTTTCTATTTTTTTTTGAATTGTTTTATAGTGGAATTTCTCCTAAAGTCCCTCCTAATATAACATGAAAATTTCTAACCTATTGAGTATCCAAAATGCTCACTCAATTGAAAGTTGGATAGGGAACTATAAAAGCAAATTTTTTTTTTTTAATACACCCCAAACAACCATACCAATGACTTTTTTTTTTGCTTTTTCATACTCCATCCTTCCTCCTAAATTTTTATCAAACTCAAATAATTTTTTATCCTGAAAATCAACGTGCTCATAGGGCATGGGACAATGATATAATTTGATAACGGCTAGGCTAAACACTTATGGGTGTTAATGAAAAATTGGATAATAATTAAGGCTCAATGGGGTGACTAGGGATAAATAAACATGGTTAGCTTGAAATGCTCAATCGATCCAAAAATTGTCTAAATCATTTTCTCAGTTAGATGTAGCTTAGGATTTTACCTCAAGAGAAAATCAAACAAATTCTAAGATTTGGGTGAAATTTAAGAAAATCACATACTTCACATGAATGTTTTCTAGATTTACGCACAATTCAAAAATTAAGGACTTGTAGTGCTCAGTAAGTGAATAAACATAATCAGAATTAAGATTAACTCACACATCAATTGCAAGTTTAAATAAAATTTAAATTTTCTTAAGAATCGCAAAAATTCACAACCAATAATCTAATCATGATAATAAAATAGATTTAGCCAAAATTTTTGTCTCCCCCCCCAAAAACTTGAATGAAGAAGTGTCATCAATGTGAAAAATAGAAATAGGAAGAAGAAAACTCCCATGGTTGTAGGATAAGTTCATAGATGACCTTGATGATTAAACTCTTGAAAGGAGATCCCTAAAAAATTAACCTGAATAAAATAGAGAAAAGTTAATCTTTTTTTTTTTTTACAAAACATGAACTTAATAATAAATAATAATTAAAAAAACATAATTAAAATGCTTGGATTGCCTCCCAAGAAGCACTTGCTTTATAGTTTTCAGCCAAACTATATCAGATGTCGCTATTCTAGAGGATGAAGTTCAATGGTGGTCTTCTGCTTATTATAACCACCTTCAAAGTAGGGCTTCAAACGTTGACCGTTCAGTTTGAATGTGCCCTCAGTGTCATGTGCAACTTCAACTGTTCCATATGAGGACACCTGTGTAATTGTGAAAGGACTAGACCATCGAGACTGCAACTTTCTTGCCATCATGATAATGATGTAGAATGTTTTCCTTCTCTTTATTTGGAACACATCTCCTTAACTTGGTTTGCACATATTTTAAATAAGAAAGGTTCTTCCCAAAAATAATTTTTAATATCATAAAAGAATTTTTAACTCTGTTGATATGATAATTAAGGAGGAATAATATTATTTAATAATTTACAAAGTCGGTGTACCAGGGAATTTTTGTGGACTTAATGGAAATTTTTTTCTCATTAGGGAACTCTTCCAAAATTGGTCTTACCTCTTCTTTTAAATTTGGAATTCTTGATAAGTGGTTTGCAATTAGATTTTTAGTCCCATTCTTATCTTTGATTTCCAAATCAAATTCTTGTAGCAATAGAATCCACCTGATCAACTGGGCTTTTGATTCTTTCTTTTCAAGCAAATACTTAAGAGCAAAGTGGTCAAAATAAACTATAACTTTTGAGCCAATTAAATAAGAGCGAAATTTATCAAAAGCAAAAACTACCGCCAAAAATTCCCTTTCCGTTGTTGAATAATTCAATTGTGCACTTGACAAGGTTCGACTAGTATAATATATGGTTTGAAAAACTTTGTTCTTCCTTTGTCTCAAAACAGCTCCTACTGCAGAATTGCTAGCATCATACATTAGTTCAAAAGGTAAATCCCAATTTGGTGTTGCCATAATTGGTGTTGACATTAACTTCTCCTTTGAAGTGTTAAAAGCTTGCATGCATTCAATAGAGAAATTAAAAGGAGCATATTTTTCCAAAAGATTAGAAAGGGGTTTAGCAATTTTTGAAAAATCTTTTATAAATCATTTGTAAAATCTTGCATGCCCCAAAAATCCTCTAACAAGTTTCATAGATGTTGGCGGAGGAAATTTTGCAATGACCTCCACTTTGGCTCGATCAATTTCTATTACGTTTTGAGAAATTTTATGCCCGAGCACTATTCCTTCCTACATCATAAAGTGACACTTCTCCTAATTCAAAATAAAGTTAGTCTCCTCACATCTTTGTAAGACCAAAGCCAAATTATTTAAACAAGAATAAAATGATAAGCCAAAAATGGAAAAATCATTCATGAAAATCTCAATAAATTTTTCAACCATATCAGAAAAAATAGCCATAATGCATCTTTGAAAAGTAGTCGATGCATTACAAATACCAAAGGGCATTCTTTTAAAAGCAAAAGTACCATAGGGACAAATGAAAGTAGTTTTCTCTTGATCTTCTAGTGCAATAGGAATCTAATTATACCTCGAATATCCATCAATAAAGCGATAAAACTCATGCCCTGCAAGTCTTTCTAATATCTGATTAATAAATGGTAAAGGAAAGTGATATTTTCTAGTGGCATCATTCAATTTTTTGTAATCCATACACACACGCCACCCAGTAATTGTTCTAGTTGGAATCAATTCATTGTTGTCGTTATTCTGAATAGTCATATCACAATTCTATGGCACAACTTGTACAGGACTTACCTAGGAGCTATTGGAGATGTGATAGATGATACCTGCATCAAGTAGCTTAATTGTCTCAATTTTCACTATTTCTTGCATCTTTAGGTTCAAACACCTCTGAGGTTGGATAGTGGGTTTATATTATTCATCCATCAAAATTTTGTGCATGCAAATTGAATGACTAATTCCCTTGATATCTGCTATTTTCCATCTAATTGCACCTTTGTGCTCTCTTAATACTCTAAGCAATTTCTCCTCCATCAAATCCGTCAAAGAAGAATATATAATTACCAGTAAAGAAG
Source organism: Eucalyptus grandis (assembly GCF_016545825.1). Classification (NCBI taxonomy): domain Eukaryota; kingdom Viridiplantae; phylum Streptophyta; class Magnoliopsida; order Myrtales; family Myrtaceae; genus Eucalyptus; species Eucalyptus grandis. Next base: position 35,486,082 of record NC_052612.1, read on the forward strand.
AAACTCCATCTAAATAAGCATATTTTAAATGAGAAGGTAAGGTTTGAGTTCAAGAATTGGAGGTTCTTCAATTGATGGTTTAGGCTTTATTATGTGTTGTCCCAACTCCTCAAATTTAGTTGCCTTTTGCCTTAAAAATGGTGGAATTGCCTCCATGAAATTTGTGTACTCCTTTATCTTCTCATTCTGAATATTTTTGTCTCTTGGTCGAATAAGACATGCTTCAAGTAGATCTTTAAAAATATTTTCCTGAAAAACCTTATTCACCAACTTGTCAACTGTCTCAACTCTAAAACAAGAATTATCATCAGATTGATATTTCATTGTTTTAAAAAATATTAAATGAAACAAGATCATCTTGAACTCTAAGAATCAACTTCCCTTGTTGTACATCAATAAGAGCTCTTCTTGTTGTTAGAAAAGGTCGACCTAATATAAGTGGTACCTCAAAATCTTCCTCCATGTCAAGAACTATGAAATCTGCAAGAAAGATAAATTTGTCAACTTTTACCAAAACATATTTCACAATACCTCTTGGATATTTAATTGATCGATCAGCCAATTGAAGTGACATTGTGGTTGCTTTTACTTTGCCCAATCCTAATTTCTTGAAAATTGAATAATGCATCAGATTAATATTTGCACCTAAATCACATAATGCTTTTTCAAAGTAAGAATCCATAATAGTGCAAGGAATAGTAAAACTCATCGGATCTTTTAATTTGGAGGTAAGTTGTTTTGTAGGATGGCTAAACACTCCTTATTTAATTTCACAATTTCATAATCCTCTAGTTTCCTTTTGTTTGCCAAAATCTCCTTAATTTTTTTTGCATAACTAGGCATTTGCGCTAAGGCATCTGCAAAAGGAATGTTAGGGCTTGCATGTTTTTATTCCTCGTTTCTGTTTCTAAACACTTTTTTTGTTTTTTTGTTCCCGGAACACAAAAAGAACAGAAATGAGAAACAAAAAAAAGTTGTTTCTTGTTCCAGAAACGATTTTGAAGAAACGCTTCTTCTTCTCTCTCTTCTCTTTTCTTCTTCTTTTCTTCTTCTTTTTTTCTTCTTTTTCTTTGGCCGGTCACCGGCCTTGGCCATGGCCGGCGAGGCCGTCGAGGGTCGGCGACCTCGCTGGAGCGTTGCCGGCCCCGGCGAGGCGGAGCCTCGCCCAACCACGGCGAGGCTCGGCCTCGCCGGCCTCCGCGACCGGCCGAAAGAAGAAAAAAATAAAAAGAAAGGAAAAAAATGAAAAATAAAATAAAAATATTAAAAAATTAAAAGAAACAAAAAATAATAAAATTTACCAAACGTGTTCCTGTTCATTTTTTATTCCGGGAACAAGTTTACCAAACGCGTTTTTTTATTCAAAACTTGTTTCCCGGAACATAAACACTTTTTTCTATTTCTGTTCCCTAGAACAATTTTTGAACAGAAACGTTACCAAACACACCCTTAATGTGCAATCTTTTAAATACATCAAGAAATTTAGAAAATTACTTATCTATTTTGTGCTGCTGGAGTCGATGAGGGAATGGAATTGGCAGCACATATGGCTTGGGATTATCTGGAAAAAGTTTACTCTTGCTTGTCTCCTTTGATTGTTTATTGATCATTTCTTCCTTGTCTCTGAAAATCTCTTGTTTGACATCTTCTTCTCCCACTTGTTTACCACTTCTCAGGGTTATAACCTTTATGTTTTCAAATGGATTTTTCTCTGTGTTGCTTGGTAAAGAACCCTGTTGTCTCCCTAACATCACGCTTGCTAACTGACCCACTTGCATCTCTTGATTTCTGATTGAAGCCTCTTGATTTTGAAATCTCACATCCGTACTTTTGATGAAGTCATGAGTCGTATTAGCAAGTTTGGTGACTATATCTTCCAAATTTGACTTTATTTCTTCTGATTGTTTGAATCCCGGTGGTCTCGTCACATTCTGATTATTCCATGAAAAATTTGGATGATTGTGCCATCCTAGATTGTACGTGTTGGAGTAGGGATTATTTTGTGAACTATTAAAATTCTCAACAAAGTTAGAATTTTCATTAGATTGTTTAAAAGTATTATCTACCTGACACTTTGTGCTAACATATCCTTCACCACAAAAATCACATGTCAACTTTTGAATTTTCATGGCTGAAACACTCATATTATCTAGCTTTTTGTTGAGTGCTTCAAATTGTGCAACAATTGTAGTAAAAGCATCAACTTCGTGAACTCCGCTAACTTTTCGCATTGGTAGTCTTTTAGTAGGTCATTGATAACTATTGGATACCATCTCCTCTAATAGATCGTAGGCTTCTTCTGGTGTTTTATTATTTAGAGTTCCCCCTACAGCTGCATCAATCATAGAACGAAGATTTGTACTAGAGCCATTATAAAAAGTTTGTATCTGCATCGATATGGGTAGTCCGTGATGTGGGCATCTCCTAAGAAATTCTTTGAATCTTTCACATGCTTCATATAATGATTCATTATCTATCTGCATAAACTTAGTAATATCGTTACACATCTTCGCAAACTTTGCAAGTGGAAAGAACTTACCAAGAAATTTCTAAGCTATATCATTTCATGTGGTGATTGATCCTGCAGGAAGAGAAGAAAGCCAACTCTTAGCTTTGTCTCTAAGAGAGAATGGAAATAATCTCAATCTAATGGCATCATTTGTAACTCCATTATATTTAATGGTGTCACATATTTCAAGAAAAGTATCCATGTGAGCGTCTGGATCATCGCTTGGTAGCCCATTGAATTGCATTGATTGTTGAAGCATTTGAATGAGTGACGGCTTGATCTCAAAATTGTTTGCTTGAATTGCAGGTCTTCTGATACTTAATGTGGTGCCTTGAACTATTGGTGCATCATAATCTCTTAAGAGTTTACGTGGATTTTCATTATCATCGTCTGCCATCTTCTTAGCATGATTTCTCTGTTCTCTCAGTCACCTTTTGAATGTATGCTCGATTTCTAGATCAAGCTTAGGAAGTTTCCCTTGTTGGCTACGTGTCATAAACTGATGTACACCCTAAAAAACAAAACAAAACGAAAGCTAGATTAAACTTAGAATTATTTGGTATCAATATTAATTAGTATTAAACAAACGATCTCTGGCAACGGCGCAAAAAACTCGTTCGTAAAATTCTAAACGCAAGTGAACATGTCGAATAAGTAATATAATGATAAGAAAAAGTATCGTCCCATGGAGATCGATGATTAATAAACTAATTAAATACTAAAGTAGATTAATTCTAAAATTTATCTAACAGATCACAATATAATTGAGAATAAATTTAAAAAAATTTGGAGACTAAATGCAGTAAATCAATCAGATAAATATGTTAGAGCATTCGATTCCATCATAACCATTAGATAAGAATTTAAGATGATTGTGGGTACAAGAACAATATCAAACATGTGATAACAGAATTTCCTAATCTATTTACTATCATATCTCTAGGTATAACAAACATACTCAGTTTATTAATCCACTATTTCTATGTAAATTAAAAATAAACATGAGTGCATTAAATTTTTTGAATATTCATGGCTTACAATAAGTCTTTTGGATCACCTTATTATCAAAAGCTATACAAATAACGCGGTATATCTCTATTCACGTTTGATTCATGGTTATATATTATAATGAGCAATTGCATATTATTACTTCTCAGTTTCAAACATGCTCATCAGATCATTCAAGTGGTGGCATTATGTATAATAATATATAACTAACATGAATGAAATCAATCGCAAAACATAAAAATTATGAAATTCACATTATCATGGTTAGACTACATCGTAGCTCTAACAAAAGAAAATTAGAACATAGTAGATGAAGAAATAAAAATATAAATCAAACTCAGCATCTTGAATCAAAAAATAAGAATTCTGTCACCACTTTGGTCTTCTCTTCAGAATACTTGAAAAACTCTTAGAACAATGAAAAACGATCTAACAAAAGCCTAACTTCTCTCTCTCTCCCTCAATGTTCTCATTTTCATAGGATATATCCAAGATCCTTATCTCCAAGCAATTGCACATAAAGTCAGGGTGTAAATCAGAGGATTTTAATTTGATATCTATCTCCCATTGCTTTTTGATTTGAATTCCTGATTTTTGCCATTATTTTCCTTATCTTCTCCATATCTCATTATTTTGCATAAATAAGGAAAATTCAAATGATCAGAAAGAAATCCAAATATTTTCTCATAGATATTGCATTAATTGTTGCCTAAAATAGGTAAAATAACTCTATTTTTATAGAGTCATCAGTGGTCCTCAAACTTTTAACTTATCTAATGTGGTCCCTGAACTTTTGATAGATATTCAATTTAGTCCATTAACTATATGAAAATGTTCAATATTGTCATTAAACTTGAATTAATGGAAAAATAACATTAAACACTTCATACAGTTTAAGAACTAAATTGAACATGTACAAAAAAAATTTAAGCACTACATTGAACAAATTAAAAGTGCAAGAACCACATTATATATTGGGATAAAGTTTAGGAACTGCATTGAACAAATTAAAAATTCATGGATTACATTACTCAATAAGTTAAAATTAAGAAATCATTTATGTTATTATTTTTTTTGAAAACTTTGAAACCCTCTGATCATGTGTTGATTAGTGAGTGGAGTGGCCTATGATTGACGTGGAAGCCATGACTATTCAATATTTTCTCACTTTGTGACATCTTTTCGGCTATCCTCCATTTGAGGCATATGGTACACTTTTTCGGCAGCAACTATAGATAGAAGCTAAAACAAGCTCAAGGAACCCAAGGGAGGCCTTCTGGGTTGGAAGCCAAACTTTGTGTCCATTTGTGAGATGTTTGAAACTTAAGACAGAATCTGACTTTATCAGTAGTAGATGTAATTTCACTAAATTGACAATAACAATAGTTGTAGATCTATCCCATTAAAACTGTCCCTTAGGTATAGGACCCCTCGTTCAACGAATTAATAATGGAGGGAGAGATGGTAAGGAGAGGAGAGAAGATTTTGAAAACTCTAATGAATAGGACTCATTTCGGACTAGTGATAATCAACGGGCAAAATTGGTGCGGTAAGCCACAACTATCCAATAGTTTCTCACTTTTATTAAATAATTTATTGAGCGACACATCTTTTCATTTATCCTTAATGCATGTCACCTAAATCTGAGTGGTGTAAGCACATGTTGATCGACATGCTGAATCTCTCAAAACTACTATGGGGAAGAGATAGTAATGAGAGAGAAGAGAGGAAATTTTGAAAACTCTGTTGACACATAAATTTTGGCGACCAATCATTTATTTTTTCACATAAAAATTAGGGATTAATTTTAACCCCTAAAAAAAAAATGCATCAGAACAAAAAATGGAAAATAAGGGGATGATCAATTATGCATGGAAGGTGAGAATTCTGACTAGCTATTATTGCTTCAATTAGATATTCAATGTTGGTAAATGTGGAACCGAATTTCTAGCCACAGATAAAAAATCAAGAGAATAAAAGTTAAAATGGAAACCAAATTCAAAATTGGCGAGGATAATAGCTAGATTGATAAATTGAAAGGAGGAAGCGTGGCTTCGAACTTTCTAAAGATAAGTGGAAGTTTTCTTTATAAAAGAATGGCGTAGAAGAAATTCAAAAAGGGGGGAATTGACCGGTTTGCAGGAGGAAAAGAATGAGAGACAGAAGGGAGTGGACGTGAGAGAGACGTGAGAGAGAGGAGAGAGAAAAAAAAAAGAAGGAAAAAGGGGGCTACGCGTCGTCTTCTTCCTCTCGCTGCTGCCCCCCTTTTTGTCCGCGCCAGCTGTTCCGGCACCATTCACCGCGCTAGCACCGCCTCCGCCAGCCATCTCCGCGCCTCCGCCGCCGTCACTCCGACACCGCTGCCCTGCCGGTGTCCCGCCAGTCGCCGGAGATCCCCCTCACCCACGAGCCCGCATCGGAACCACGAGCGCCTGCCACCACGCCTTCGTTCGAGCGCTAACACCACCTCTGCTGAACGCTGTGCCTCTGTGATCCGTCGATCGCCGCCGCAGCACCGCCGTCGAAGCCGTAACACCAGCAAACCTGCGAAGCCGATCCGCGACAACGCTGCTTCCCCTGCCCCGTCCGGATCTGCTAATCGCCGCCGGTTTGAGATTTGCCGCACCAGCCCAGTCGTCCGCGACCCCTTTTGCCGGCGCCGCTTTGATCTCACACTTCACGCTGGTGACCTGCGACGACTCTGCGACCTCCTGCTCGCTTGTCATCGTGCCAGAGTACCGCTCGGTTCGCCGCACCCCTGCGCCGGAGCTCGACGCCGTCGCCGCCCAACAGCCTGCGACGCCCCGATGCCAAGCGAGCCTCGCACTGCTGCTGACGTCGTTGCCCAGCGACCCGCGATCCAGCTCCACCTCCGCTGTTGCTCCGAGCTCGAGCCCGCCGCCGTCTACCTGCCGCTGCTCCACGCCGGAACTCCGACGACTAGTCAACGACCTCTGCGTTGCCGCGTCGCCGTGTCCACCCCCATTGCTTTGCCGTCTCCTTAGGTAGTTTAGTTTTTTTTCTTCTTTTATTTATTTATTTTATTTCATTTTATCTCATTTTTTTGTTATTTATTTTTTAGTTTATTTAAGTTGTAATATTTGATGTCAATAAATATTGTAGGCATTATCTGAAGGGATTTTGTTTGGAATTATTGTAATTATTAATTTAATCTGAGAGAAATCGGATTATTTTTTAATTATATTAATTTTTGAGCTTTTTGGTAGAATTTTAATTGTTAAATCATTATAATTATTAATTTGATATGTAAGACTTCGGATCACATTTTTAATTATTTTGATCTCTTTGTCGGATAATTAGGGTTATAATAATCGTTAATTTGACCTGTGAGACAACATGTTATTTTTTTCGATTATTTTAATCCTTTATTTTGTTGATAGTTTAGATTTAATATTTATTTAATAATTACTTATCTTTTTTTTTAAATCAAAATAAAAAAATCAAAATTCTGCATGAGCATATAGGTTTAGTAAATCGGACATGTATGTTTAGTAAATTAGAATTTTTTTAGGATTACATTTTTAGGATTGCATTTTTAGAAATAGGTTAGGGTTGAACCTAAATAAATTTTTTAGGGTTTTAGATAATGTTCGCACATTTTAATTATCTCATTTTTCCAAAAAAATATATAGTTTTCTAAGATAGGATAGATTTTAAGTCAAATTAATCCCTAAAATAAATTAGAAAATTATCCCTTTTTAGATAGATTAATTAGGGTTTTCATAAATTCTGAATTTCAATAAAAAAATGCAAAAATACTAGGTGCATGTTAACTAGTTTGCATAATAGGATCATATAATCAGAATTTGTTCATTAGTAAAATTAGGTCATGAGGTGCATGTTAATTAGTTTGCATAATATACCCATTTAATTAGAATTTGCATATTAATAAGATTAAGTCATTTAGTTAAGAAATGCATTTGTATAAAAGAATTCTAATTTTCAAGAAAACCCAAAAAAATTGTTTGCTTTGTGTGATGCAATTTATTTGTTGAATGTTTAATAATGATTGAGCATTTTTGCGATCATCCCATTGCATGATAGTAATTTAAGTTAAAATAAATCCAAGTTGCCTGCAATTTTTTTTTATAAATAAAAATAAAAGAAATGGTACCGAAAGGGCATTAGAGAAATTTAGTGTACCCAAGTCCCTGTACCTATAGTCTCTGGTTCGTAGGAGTAAAATAATCATTCATTATTTTACTTAGGTGTCTAATCGACCTACCATAAACCGATTAGTGGCGACTCCTAGTTAATAACCTATTGCATGTTAAATATTTGAACTTTAAGTCGCAAATTGGTATGGGCTTGGGAGAGCTCGAGCTAAATTTAAAGACTTAGTAGTCCATTAACCTAATTTTAGGTGGTGCACCTGAAAATTAGGTCACGAAAACTCTAATGAGTAGGATTCATTTCAGTGTTAATCAATCTCGAAAAGCCACAACTATCCAATACTTTCTCACTTTTATTAAATAATTTATTGAGTGACACGACATCTTTTTGTTTATCATCAATGCATGTCACCTAAATCTGAGAGGTGTAAGCATATGTTGGCTGACATGTCAAACATCTAACGTCTACTATGGATGGATGCTGGAAGGGGGGACTTTTTTGGATTGGAAGCCAAATTTTGTGTTCTTTTGTGAGATATTTGAAAGTTCTCATATAGAATCTGACTTTATTATTAGCATGTGTCTAGATTGACAATAACTATGTTCCTAGATCCATGTTATTAAGATTTTGACTTTGATATAGGACACCTTTGTTAAGCCTCAATCGAAGCTCATCTATGGACAACGTCTTTGTGTATTGATTATGATTTCTCAGTCTCAATAAACAACAACCATCAAAAGTTACATGTGAAAAGCAAATTTTTTTATCTGTAGGCATTGTAGGACAATACATACGGTGGAAAGGAAGTTTGGTGGAGTCCTAGTTTGAATGGGAGACATATCCTACTATTCATAGCCACCTTAGGAAAGGGAGTTTGGTGGAGTCCTAGTTTGAATGGGAGACATATCCTACTTTTCATAGCCACCCTAGCCAAACTCACATTGATTTTGTAGTAGAGACGCCCTATTGATTTGGAGCGGCTAGATTTGGGGGCATTAGTTTTCGCTTCTTTAGAAGGATTTTGTGACATTTGCGATCGATAGCAAACTACCTTCAGCTGTGAGAGTAGAGATATGAAAGCACGAGGTTGCATTTATTCCTGACTTGATGTCGTGAAAACGTTCTATTACATTTTTTTTATGGTTTCTTTTTGAAATTTGGCGAGTCCTCACTCATGTTCTTTGATATTCTTTATTTATTTGTGGGATGTTTGAAACTTTAGACATAATCTAACTTTATCAGTAGTAGATGTAATTTCACTAAATTGACAATAACAATAGTTGTAGATCTGTCCCATTAAAATTGTGACTTAGGTATAGGACCCCTCGTTCAATGAATTAATAATGGAGGGAGAGATAGTAAGGAGAGAAGAGAGAAGATTTTGAAAACTCTAATGAATAGGACTCATTTTGGACACGTAATCAACGGGCGGAATTGGTGCGGAAAGCCACAACTATCCAATAGTTTCTCACTTTTATTAAATAATTTATTGAGCGACACATCTTTTCATTTATCCTTAATGCATGTCACCTAAATTTGAGCGGTGTAAGCACATGTCGACCGACATGATGAATCTCTCAAAACTACTATGGAGAAGAGATAGTAAGGAGAGAGAAGAGAGGAAATTTTGAAAACTCTAATGAGTAGTGTGACATCCCGATTTTCAACCCTGCTTTCGACTAAATGAAATAGGCTTTTAATCGATGCACCTATAGTCTTTTTCTCTGAGCTAGTCACTCACAAGATAACTAATCTATTTGGTGAAGCCGTTAAGGAATATAAACGCGACTGATTTGAGAACTCGATCAGAAATCGACTGCTCGACCGTGCTAATCTGCAAGAGTCAATATAGCACAATTAAAATTGATTAGAAACTGGAGATAGGTCGTTTCGACAGAGGCATGTAAGTAAAGTGTGGGTGATTCCACCTGATTGCAAAATTCATGTTGAACGGCACTAAACCGATTTTTCTGTTGTTTCTGTACTCCGTGCTTGTATTTGAAATTTTGAGATTTTTACGACAATCGAGAGTCGCCTATGAGTCGAAGATGCATATTGTGGATAAAAAATAATCGACCGCGAGTCAATTGCGCTAAAAAAATTCTTAAAAGCTACTCCATAGGTTAGGTTATGCTAAAATCACATCCGGTTGAAATTAACCACAAAATTGAACCTGATTTCAGGAATCAAAAGTTCTAGCATGTCACAATTATTTTAGGAACATCGACTCATCCTTCAAAGAATTTTTGATAAGCGCAGATTTTTGGCGAAAATTCAAAATTGAGCGATTTTGGACCGGGAAATTCGGATGACCGTTCTTGGGTGGATTTTGACCTTCAAGTTTGATCAATTGGTGAGGAACATTATGAAAATTGGTGTGGGTTTCCTCCTCAGCATCTTGGCCATTTAATTGAGTTCAATTGGAGTGAAATTGGTGTGAAATTGATGAGGGAAGTCACCAAATTCGTAGGCCATGGGAGGTTGCAACATTTGGGTATCATCCTTGGCTTGTGGAGGAAGATTGAGTGGGAAAATGGCTGTTGTCCTTAGCTGATGGCTGGTGGGGCCTTGCACTTGAGTTCTAGGATATTTTGGCTTGACTTTGTGGTCCCTTTGTCCCCCTCCATCCAGCAGTAGCCTCATCTTCTTCTTCATTTGGATCAGCTAAAGACTCCATTTCCAGAGCCAAGCAACTAGCAAAGCTCCTTATCGAACTAGCTAGTAGCCCGCAAGCCATCGTCGAGATTGCAAGCCGCCCGCACGCCATCTTGCTCGTCTGCTCGTGCTCCGTCTCCTATTCGCATCCCCCGCATCCTGAGCTGTTGTCTGCTGGTGCTAGCGTCCGCCGAATCCAACTTGTCGACTAGCTTCTTCGTTGGCTGCCTTAGCTTATCCCCAACGTTGCCTAGTTTCGCCATACTCACTTCTGTGCTAGTCCAGCCGTTCCAGCCATCTTAGTCATTCAGTCCAGCCAAAGTAGAAACGAAACTCACAGCTTGGGCTGTGAGCTTCATGGGCCATTTCTGGGCCCTTCTAAGCCTCGTTGGGTGTCACCGTAGACCCGAGTCTTACACGCTTTGCGTCACCGTCGCCGTGAACTCATCGGCTTGCTAATTCGATGAGTTTACTTGCTAAAATCTACTTAAGGAGTTAATTATACTTAGAGGAGGATTAGTTTAGACTAAGATTAGGTTAGGAGGATTAGTTAGTGTAATTAGTGATTTAGTTAGTTAATTAGGCTAATTATGTGGTTAGATTAGTTTAGTTAGGGGTTAATTAGACTGTGTTATAGTTAGCTTAGTACATTCTTTATTCAAGTCCAATTAGGTGGTTAGATTAGTGTATATAGCTTAATTAGTGATTTATTTAATTATTTTGTAATTTATTTAATTATTTATTATTTTCCAAAAGTTATACCGAGATAGCCAGTCGTTAGAATTTTGTGCTGATTGTTGTGGTGTAACTAGTTTGTGCAATTGATTGTTAAATTGTGCAATTGAATGATGATTAGTGAATTTTGATTTATTATTTCAGAATTATGGATGTTTGGTAGTTAATTAGAAAATACTAGGTGTCGGGTTTTGACACCAAAAATGTTTTTAAGTACTATATCAAATCATGGGATTTTTAAATGAGAGAATATAACTTTTTATGGCTTAATCTGACCATGTACTCATACACGATTATTTTTCCGGGTGTTCTTAATATGAAGAAAATAGGCCAAGTACATTATTTAAATTGAGACATTTGAGTGTAAAGCACAATGTTCTTGGTCGGGATTGGGTGTGCGTGTGATCTTATGAGACCCTGTCACGAGCATTTACGTCGGGCGATGCTCCTATATGGAATGCCCTTGTTAACGGATGCCGGTTGTAGTAGAGGTTGGGTCGATGCTACTTTGGGAATACCGTCTAAAGGTAAACGTTGCTGTGCTCGATGGGGCGTGACGATGCTCGGTTACGCTGGAAGACCTCCGAACGTCGAGTAGGCCATGCTTGTGGGGCTGTAATTAATTGGAATGCTTATTTGAGTGAGATATAACCGCGCCTGATTATGAGACAAAACTGTGTGACACGGAATGAGATGTATCATAACGATTTGGCCTTATAATTGGGACCCCTGTGATTGATTGATTTGAAAGTGAGGCGTTCTAGTTATTAATTGCATTTACTGCATTTATAAATGTTATATGAGTTGTACTAACGTGCAAGGAGGTGCTGAGGCGAGGTAAGTCTGCTATGGTGTGTGATTAGACTACCTTTAGGTGTATTACCTTCCTAATCGGGGTTTAGGGTGTGAACTCGCTTAGACATTGTCTCATCTTGTCTTGGTTTAACTTTTTACAGGTCCTTAGATAGAAGTTTGTCTTGTTCATTTTGGGTAGCCGCGAGGGTATAACAAGCAGAGTACCATCTTCCTTGTCCCCGGGAATCCCTGGACCTGTGAACTCGTTGTGACCATGATCTTGGTCGATGAGGGCCTACCTCAGTTGGTACCTCATCAATTCAAGGCATGGTTTTGTCATGGGCCTAATGGGGAACGGGAAGGTCCCGTGGATGTTTTTGACGGACCCACCGTCGAGAGTGAGGGTGAGGTGGTACTCGACCCTGTTGTGGACGCCGATATTATCGCAAATATCAAGGTGAACCAGTTACCTGAGGATGAGCAAGAGCTCGAAGTTGAGGAGGTAGTTGACCCATTAGACATCGACATCCCCGACGGTGTCGTGATAGACCTGGATCCCAAGTAGATAGGGTCCGGGGTAGGGTTAGCTAAGTAGTCCTTTTTGGGGCCTTGACTTTTGTATATAACTTTGCAGGCTGACCTAGATGTTTATAAAAGTGTGGTTTGTTTAAATTGATTGTCCCGCTTTTCTATCCCATGTGGATTATTGTCTGGGGATTGTTTATTTTGCTTCTGCATGTGCATGAATCGTTTTGGGTTGGCGACGCATCTTGGGAACATCGCAATTTGATTGACCATCGAGGGATGTGCGCGTGCTCGAGGTTTGGGACGTGACAAGTAGGACTCATTTTAGTGTTAATCAATGAGTGGAGCTGGCACGGAAAGCCACAACTATCCAATACTTTCTCACTTTTATTAAATAATTTATTGAGTGACACGACATCTTTTCGTTTATCATCAATGCATGTCACCTAAATTTTAGAGGTGTAAGCATATTCGGCTGACATGTCAAACATCTAACGTCTACTATGGATGGATGCTAGAAAGGGGGACTTTTTTGGATTGGAAGCCAAATATTGTGTTCTTTTGTGAGATATTTGAAAGTTCTCATATAGAATCTAACTTTATCATTAGCATGTGTCTAGATTGATTACTATCTTCCCATATCCATGTTATTAAGATTTTGACTTTGATATAGGACACCTTTGTTAAGCCTTAATCGAAGCTCATCTATGGACAGCGTCTTTGTGTATTGATTATGATTTCTCAGTCTCAATAAACAACAACCATCAAAAGTTACATGTGAAAAGCAAATTTTTTTTTTTTTTATCTGTAGGTGTTGTAGGACAATATGTATGATAGAAAGGGAGTTTGGTGGAGTCCTAGTTTGAATGTGAGACATATCCTACTATTCATAGCCACCCTAGCCAAACTCACATCGATTTTGTACTAGCGACGCCCTATTGATTAGGAGTGGTTGGATTTGGGGGGGCATTAGTTTTCGCTTCTTTAGAAGGATTTTGTGACATTTGCAATCGATAACAAACTACCTTAGGCTATGAGAGTAGAGATATGAAAGCATGAGGTTGCATTTATTCTTGACTTGATGTTGCGAAAACGTTCTATTACGTTTTTTTTATGGTTTCTTTTTGAAATTTGGCGAGTCCTCACTCATTTTCTTTAATATTCTTTCTTTATTTTTTTTTGTTTATATGCAATGGTATTTGGGAGAACGTTTTATAATTTGAGAACCAATTTTTATAATAAGGAAAATAAAAAGTTAGAGGCTTTTCATGATATTTGGCCTTCAAATTATTTCTATTTTGTCTACTATTGCTAATACTTCTATTAGTTTATCTTAAAGGAGACAACATTTTTTAATGACTATTTTTTATAGAAAAAATTAAAGTCGGAAGTTGGGGATAATCAGTATATTTCCTCAAATGTCGATATTTCTAGGATAATATATATGTCTCCTTTAACTGTACATATCCTCGATTGAAAATTTTTCATTACAAGAGAAACAATAATTCTCTCTTACACATATTTCTTCTCTTACTACAGAGCTTTTTGTGGGGGAAAAAAAAGATACGTAAGTGCCATATGACTTTTTTGAGCAGTTTGGTCCTATATCGCCACGTTGGTCGAATATTGATTGCTACAGTGCTTCCCGTGAAAAATTCCGGCGATTTGTTTTATGTGGTTTTTAAAATAAATTTTTAAGTCTGGTGTGGCATTTTAAAAAGAAATTGAAGTCTGGACAAAGCACAAGAGGACGTGGCACTTGTGGTACTTGATTTTGCGCTGAGTTTTCTGCAACTTGCAATTTTTTTTTTTGGCAAGGTTGCAATTTTTTATTTTCATCAGAAAAAATATCAAAAAAGTCTTGAACCTATTATATTAATACCAATTTAATTCTAAACATTACAATTAAATAAATTTAATCCCAAATACATTTGTGCCAATTGAGTCTATTCAAACAATATTCACTAGAAACCGCTCACACAAACACCGGTTGTCTTATGTAGCATGATTGAGGTCAAGATGGATAAATTTTTAATATTTTTTCTGAATTTTTACTATTTTTTTTTTCATTATGGCCAAAGAAGCCTTGTAGCCTAGCTGAGGGACTGTGACACTTGCTAGTGGCCAGCAAGGGCTCACAAGCCCTCGCCTGGTGCTTGGCAAGGTTCGCTAGTGACCTATTTTGACCACAATGGAAAAAGAAAAGAAAAGAAAAGAACCATAATAAAAAAGTTTACAAAAAATTAAAAAAATGTTATTTGTCCATGTCAATGCTAATTGTGCCACATAGGACGGGATGTCAAAGTTAGTGATTTTCGGCAAAAATTTACCGGATGAACTCAATTGTCACAAATGCAAAATGTTTATGACTAAATTGGTTCAATTGAAAGATTTAAAACTTAATTAAAATCAATGTAATAAGTTTAAGAATTTTTTTTTAAATACTTTTCCTTTTCACCGTCTTGTCAGTCACGAAGGGGCCATTCCCGCTTCAATACTCCTCAAATTGGAAGATCAATTCCTTTGATAGTTACCAGTAGATCCCTAAACGGGAACACACGTGTGGCTTCGGCTTCACATTGCAGAGCAACGCCTAGCCTCCACCACTTTGTCCTGACCAAGTTGACATGATCGGGAACCACTTGTTAATTACAACAGCTAATTTTGCCTAGTTCATCGTTTGTGGAGTTAGGGTTTCAAGAGCACAATAACTTAATCTAAAATTGTTAATTTAAGGCAAACAAATGTGATGCGAGACTTCTTTTCCAATGATTTTATTTTGTTGGCAAGCTGCATCGAACATTTTATATTAAAATAAGGCTATGTCAGATTTTCCATATACACAAATCGCCAATGGCACTAAGGCGATTAATTTTTCAGCAAAATTGCATTGAAGTGATTGGGAAAAAGGTTGTGGCACTGAAACGAGTACTAGGTTATGACACTTGAAGCATTATTTTCTTAAGTTTTTGTTGTTTGAGGAAGAGTTCATTGAGCCTTTTACACAACATTCGTAGCAACAATACATGAGTCACGTCGATGTCGTTTTCCACTAAACTCGCCGCTCGAGTGCTGTTCTGACGATTTATGTTGCTTGTTTCGAAAAACAAGCACAACCATTAGATGAGCTGAATTCGGAAATTTCGTTGCCATTCGCTGCCCCAAGTGCACCTTATGCGCCTCTGCCCCCATTGGGTTCACACGCCTTGTGCCTTTGTGCGCCGAAAGCTCCTTCGCATGTATTGTTGACGTCATCACACATCAGTACTGGCGAGGCATCCAGTCAATGCACACGTCATGTAGAAAACGTTTGGCATGTAGAAACAAAAATAACTCATCTAAACTTCCATTAACACCCAATCTGATTGAACTTTAAATTTTTAGGTTCATTTTCACCTTACCTTTTAAATGTTTAAACAACCCATGTACAACCTGATTGTAAAAATATGAGTCAAAGAAAGGTTTTGTGTCATGTTTCGACACCAATATTTTTAAAGCACGGGGTTTTTATCTCTCCAAATTAAACATGGTGTGTCGAGGATAACCATTTTAGGAGGGAAAAAATAAGCAGGTGAATTACAATGCTTGGAGAATGGCTCGTGTAAATAGAAAAAATTGCACCGAAAGCAACTAAAAACATTTCCATGACGGCCTCCACAACAACCCCCATATAAAGGATGGTTAGCATACTAAGAGACATGCAATAAATTTCGGAATGGCTCTTCCAGTTTTGTGCCCAAGCTTCCTCCCCTCCGCGATCTGCCATAATCAACCCTCTCTCTTATCGTTTAGACACCTTCGCTCCTCCTCCTCCTCCTCCTCCGGCGCCCAATTCGTGACATGCGCTTTGAAGATTGAAGATCAAGAGATTGCAAGACGTTCGGCGAATTGGGAACCCAGTGTTTGGGACTATGGTGTTGTGCAGTCACTCAGTGTTGATTACATGGTAATGATTTTCATTTTTCGCCACAAAACCCAGCCTAGCTTAAGTACTCTGGAAAATATTCACATTTGGTCCTGAATTTGCGTTCTTTTTCCAATTTGGTCCTCAAACTTGCAAAAATTCCCTATCAAACTTTTTGGTCTATGGTTCTGACAATTTAAAGTTGATGTTCATGTCAATGCTAGCTAAAAGTAAGATGTGGAAAAACTCGCCATTATTGTGGATATTCAATTCGCGAAACTACAAAAACAATAACTCGAAGATAAATTTCAGCAAATTTCACTAACACTTTCTTCCATGATGGCACTCATTATTTGAATATTAGCCTTCTGTTGGCATCAATTAGTGCCTCGGCTTCACTTTGCTGTGTTCAAGTCTTAAGTTACCATATTGACAAAAAAAATAAAAAAATCAGTGAGCTAACCGCACTTTTTCCCTATTTTCTATTTACTTTGATGGGATGGGTCCACAAATTCCAAAACGACATAGAAACGAAAGAAAAACTGTACTTTGAATTAGATATATGTAACATCAATTTACATATTCATCCAATGCCATAGTATCGAATGTATGACCAACCACAACAATATTATATAGAAGATATTGACAAACCTGGTCAAAATGGCATATTTAGACAAGAGCTCAACAGTGCCTATTAAAATGTGTCTGCAAATATATTGAGAATCGATCTGTTTTAATACGAGAGGCGATATTCTAGTTTGCTTGTGCATTAACTTTGAGTTCTTCATGTGCCTAGGAGGATAAATATATGGAGCAAGTTCAAAGGTTGAAGGAAGAAGTTAGGGGTCTATTTGACAGGGAGATAAATCAGGTGGCCAAGCTCGAGTTCATTGACGTGGTTCAAAGACTAGGACTAGGATACCATTTCGAGACGGAGATCAAGAATGCTCTAAGTTCCATCTATAACAACACCGAAGATGCTCAAATTTCAGATAATCTCTATGCTGCTTCTCTTCGATTCCGACTCCTCAGACAACATGGATACAACATACCGCAGGGTACTTGCCAACTAGTTTACCTTTTGTGGAATATGTTGACGCATCAAATTTTACCCTACCATTTCATCTGTTGGACATGTAGATGTGTTTCAAAGGTTTATGAGCAAGATGGGCACATTCAACGAATCGCTCCATGAAGATGTGAAGGGGCTTCTTGGTCTTTATGAAGCTTCTTTTCACGGATTGGAAGGCGAAACCATACTCGATGAAGGTTGGAAATTCGCTTCAAAGCATCTGAAGGATCTAAACCTCAACGAAGTTCCCACTGATATAGCGAGCAACGTGAGTCATGCATTAGATATGCCGATCCACTGGAGGCCAAACAGGTTGGAGGCTCGGTGGTTCATGGACATGTACGGGAAACAGCAAGACACGATCCCTTCTTTGTTACGATTGGCTAAAATAGACTTTAATTTAGTGCAATCAATCCATAGGAAGGAAGTTAGCAATCTGGCAAGGTATGCACAAGCACTCTATAGTTCATGCAATTTGGCAAAGTAGGAGTGCATTTTGATTGACTTACTCATCATATGACAAAATTTTCAGGTGGTGGGTTGAACTTGGGGCGAACAAGATGACCTTCTTTAGGGACAGACTAGTGGAAAACTATTTTTGGAGCTGTATATTTGTTTTTGAACCTCAATATACAGCTTTCAGAGAATTGAATACAAGGATTGGTTGTCTAGTGACACTTATCGATGACGTTTATGATATATATGGGACGCCAGAAGAGCTTGAGCTCTTAACAGATTTCATTCTCAGGTTATCACTACCATCATAATTTACTCTTGTAACCTATTATGGCCAAGAAAAAAGACGGAATTAATTAGTCTATGAACATCTTGCCCAGAACAAATCCTGAAAATTGTATTAATGAAATAAATTCTTTGATGTGTTTTGCTCATATCATGTTTTATGTCAGCTTGTTTTTCTTCTATGTAATTGTTTGGTTTCAGCTAGTAAAGTTATGGTATGCACTAATTGTCATTGTTGTTACTAAAAAGCATATTGAATGACGGTAAAATTGATAAGATTATTGAAATGGTGATAACTTTTCTAGGTGGGATATTACAAATATAGATAAGCTTCCTCCAACAATAAGAGAGAGCTTTATGGTCTTGTACAACACGACCAACGAAGTTGGGTATTGGACAATGAGAGAACGAGGAATCAACCCCATCCCTTGCGAAAAGTGGTAATCTTGACTTGCTAAATCTTTCGCGTTATAATTTCTAGCCCGCATCAATTAACTCATTTTTCTACTTCTAACTTTCCTTATGACTTCTCTTTGAACATTGAGAATCCATGAAGGTGTGAGAAAAGAAGGTCCCTCGACTTTGTCATTGACACCTTTTTCGAATTTTAATCCTATAGTGGGCCGATGAATGCAAGGCGTACATGAAGGAGGTCTATTGGTACAACAAGGGCATTAAACCGACACTGAAGGAGTACATGGACGTTGCGGTGGATTCAATCGGAGGGCTGATTTTGATGTTGGATAGCTACTTCCTAACCACGGACGAAGTGACGGAAGAGGGACTTGATTATGTGTCAAAAATCCCGGGTGTCATGCATTCTTCTGCCAGGATCCTTCGCTTCAATGATGATCTCAGTACATCATCGGTAACTTACTTTGATAGTTGTGCTTTCTTATAAATTATCTCTTATAAAAAATACACATTATTGGAATATCCACAGTGATATGCTATTCATTTTCTATATCTCTGATACAAATGTGAAATGAATGTGGAGAATTATGTTTGTAACCCATCATCATTGTCCATGCTTAGCATGAATTGGCACGAGGAGACAACTCCAAGGCATTGGAATGCTACATGAATGAAACCGGTGCTTCAGAAGAGGCCGCACGAGAACATATCAAGCATCTAGTGCTCGAGACTTGGAAGAAGATGAATAAAGAAGTGTTTGAGGACTACCCATTCTCCGGGTTCAAGCCTTTTCTCGGTGCCTGTTTGAACTTGGCACGGGCTTCTCATTGCTTTTACGATTATGGAGACGGACACGGCCTTCCCGGTCACCAAACCAAGGACCATCTTGTGTCGACTATATTTAAATCCGTGCCCCTCGATTAGGGATGCATTGTTGACCAAGGTCTTGCTATTGGAGAGAGCCTTTAATCTTATGTGTTATTGTTAGCTTTAGGGTGGCTCTATGATCTCCAAGATATTGAAACTACTGTAATTGAAGCCTATTGAGGGGTGTTTTTACAAGCTTCATAAAATTGGGCAGAGAACCACATGCTATTCCGTGCTTTGCGTTGTGGCTGATTACATAATTGCCGATCGTATTTGTGGTGATTGATTTCTATTTTATGTTAAAAAAACATAGCATTTTATATTGGAGAAAAATTGAAAAGAAAAAGAACCAACAACAGAAAATAATTTATGTAAAAAATATATCATTATTTTGCCAAGATTCTTTGACTTACCAATGATTTTAGTACATCGTCGGTAACTTACTTTTATATTGTTCCTCTCCTTGTAAATAGTGGCTATAAGAACAAAGAAGTACATCATTGGTATATTTGTAGCGGTGAGCTATTGTTTTTAATTTCGTCGATGTGAGAGTGAGAAGATTATTTGGACATATTTATAGCCCAACAATATTGTCCATGCTTAGTATGAATTGGCACGAGGAGACATCTTTAAGGTGCTAGAATACTACATGAATGAAACCAGCACTTCAGACGAGGCTGTGCGGGAACACATGAGGTATACAATGCATGAGACCTAGAAGAGGATGAATAGAGTTGTGTTTGAAGACTACCCAGTTCCTGGATCCATGCTTTTTCTTGGTGTCTATTTAAATTTGGCATGAGTTTCTCATACTTGCTAGTGACAAAGCCAATGATCATTTCGCGTTGGCTATATACGAACCTTTGAGTACCATATTGATTACTACAATGGCTTCGGTGAGATATTTGGGCGATTGGTCTTACATGGCTTTTCAATGAATTTTTAAATTCGATGTGCCATTTAAAAAAAAAGAAGTTTGGACAAAGCACGAGAGGACGTGGCACTTGTGAATAAATGAAAGTTGTCGTGACCTTTTCCTCGGGGGGAGGGAATATATATAGGGGTATTGCCCGAAGATCGGGTCTATGACCCATGTTTAGGCACGGGCTCTCCCGAGATCCTTGGTTGCATGTTGTTTTATGCAATCACTAAAATAATAGTTAGCAGCCAAGGAAAACATTTAAATAAATTGCATGGGACAACATGCAAACAAGGGTAATTATCTTTGAGGACAATTGAAACTCTAAGGTAAAATCCTAAGGGCTTACTCAATTTTTTAGCACAAATTTTTTAGCTAAGAAGCTTCCATTTTTTAAGAAAATAACTCTGAAAATCTTTTTGTAAATTTTTTCAAAAGAAATTTTGAATTTTCTGACATTTTTCAATTTTTTTTATTTTCGTAATTTTCTTTTATTCTCTGCCCTTTTGTCTTCTTCCATATTTTGTCTTTTCCCAAAGCCAACTTTTGCTTTCCTTTTTCCCTATTTTTTTAATCTTTTATTCCTTTTGCTTTTTCTTTTATGCTCCGTTCGTTTCATGGAAAATAACTTATGGGAAAATATTTTCCGGAATTTCTGGTGTTCGGATGGCGGAAAATAAATGGTCAAGGAAGATATTTTCCGGTCAAAGGAAAATTTGCCCATCAAATCTTGGAAAATGATTTCCTCTTTTGAAAGAGGAAATCATTTTCCGGAGGAAATCTTTTCCCGTCGCGTGCTCTCATCTTTCATTACTCATATGTTTTGCCCTCTTTCTCGTTCTGCCCTCTTTCTCACAAAACCTAGGGCTTATGATCTTGTCATCCTCCTCCTTCGACGCCAACGATTAGCAGCAGCGGGGCCGACAGTGCTGGATCTCCGCCCTCACGAAGCCCTAGGTTTCTGTTCTCGTCCTCCTCCTTCGATGCCGACGATTAGCAGTAGCAGGGCCGGCGATGTTGGATCTCTGCCCTCATGAAGCCCTGTGATCTCGTCCTCCTCCTTTGACGCTGATGATTAGCAGCAGCGGAGCCTCCCCCTCGTCCAGCGGTGCTCGATCTCTGCGACCTGCCCTGCTTCCTCTTCACTGCTGGTCAGTTCATACTCTTCCATGCGTAGTTGTCTTCAAGTGGCGTATGCACGGATTGAAGCGTCCTCATAGATCTCTCTCCTTTTGTTTGCATGTTTAGAGGGTTTTTGGGGGGAGGATTCCATCGATCCTTTGATTGAATGTGCGTTGGGGAGGAGGAGGAGGAGTAAGACAAGACCCAGCGAAGATGCAGCAGCCTCCGCAGATGATCCCCGTGTTGCCCTCGTTTCCCCCGACCAACATCACCACCGAGCAGATTCAAAAGGTATCTCCTCCTCTCCCTCTCCCTCTTCCCTCTTCCCCCAATCGAATCCTCTCCCGCCATCTATTCCTTCTAGCTTCGGTCACTCAGTGCGATTTACCAACTACGAGTCGCTAGGTTGACTGCTTTCTTCCTAGGAAACTGATGGCGGGACATTGAGCAATTGGTCTCGTGCTAATCACAGATTTTCAGTCTTCTAAAGAGAGAAGTGGATGCATGAGTCCTGACTTCCTATGTCTACCCATCTACGTGTCGTATTTGAACAATGATATATGCATATCAGAAACATGAAGTATGCACGGAGATTGAACTGCATCATAGCAAATGGTTGGCAAAGCTTGTGCGACCAAGTGTTGTACAGGGGTTTTTCAAGTAACATTGTTGGTTATGAAAAAACTCAATTTACTTAAGGTCATGGATTTATAACTATATCTCTAGACTCCAACATAGTACTATCATAACTATGATTGGGTATCTAATATGGTAAGTCGGGGGGGCGTGTCTAATCTCTTGGAAAGAAACGGGGACGGGGGCAAGTGGGTGTGGAAGGGAAAGTGGAGTGAAATGACCGGGGGATAACGAGGAAGAAATGTGTCGCGGTAACATGTTCCCCCGTACAAACCAGTAGCTATCCTATGCTCATTGTGTGATCATGATTCAGGGTTCGGGAAATTTTCTTCCCACTTTTCAGGCTTTGGATAAGGGACAAAAATTTCAGTTTATGGATTGAAAATAATTAGTTTAGATCAAATTGGTTACTCATTTCCCCCTCGAATGCTCTTAAGTTCAAGCTCTGAATGTATTCTTGCAAGAGAGAGGCTCTCGGATGCTCTTAAGTTTATGGTAGGTTTCATTTTCTTTTCCCTATATTCGTTATTGTATGATTTTTCTTCCATTTTGGGATGAGGCCATGGACACAGCCTCATCAATGTAAAAGAGTTACGAATTTGAGATCTCTGGCCTGCTCTGTGCCAAGAAAAAAATTCTCAACCATATCCGCCTAACCAATTTATGTTCTTTCTTACATCTCGCCCTGCTCCAGTGTAACATGCTCTCTTGATGCTTTTTACCTCAACAGTGAGAACCTTAAATTCTTCTGGGTCAAAGCCTATCTCGTCGAGTCATCGAAGTTGAGTTGTTCTTCTGCTACCAAACGTTCTTAATATTATGCTTTCTCTTTCAATAATATATACTGAAGACGATAGATTAGGTGAAAAATGTGGAATAAGACGTGATTCAGAGAACCAGTGGGAAGGACAATGGAGACATGTACTACAGGACTATTGCCCAGTTGTAAGGCTCTCATGAAGGAGACGCTAATGCTATAGAAAAGTTGACCAATCTTGGCGATAACATTAAAGCTTGATGTAGCGAGTCCAAGTCTGATGCAGATGTAGACGAATTAGTGTATTGCCTTCTTTTGGTGGCATTCCAGTGATTCTTGATCGAGTTCTGGGTCCTGTTGGGGAGTCTCTTCACTATTTCAGACCATTTATTACCAATCTCGGTGTGTGCTTGAATTAGTATCTTATCCTCCTCCTCAGTCCATGTCTCTTTCTGCGGAATTCATGGATATATGCCTATATTTGTAGACTAACATATTACTGTCATAATTATGATCGGGTATATATTATGGTAAGCCGTAATGTATGATTTCTAAATAGAACTTTACAATGATTAGCTGAGTAAAAACTGAAGATTTATCGCTCTTGCCATGTATATGTACATGTCCTTCATGTGGTGTCAGCCATGTGTGGTTTTCTGATTCTTCATCAGCTTTCATCTTTTCTGTCATTCTTTTATATGATGATGGGTCCTATAATATTATGAATAATCAGTAAGATCGTATGTCTTCTCACTTTAACATTTCGAGAATTGGTGGATATTTCAGCAACTATACTCGTTTGCATGATTAATACATAGGTTAAATCATATTTCTTTGAAGATGATATATTTCTCACTTTAAACTTGATAACATTACAGATATCTACAAAGGGAAATTGATTAAGCTAGACATCCACATTGACATGGACAAAGTAAGGTAATACATTCTTACAATCATCTGCTATCCTCTATTTTTCTGGTTCTTCTAGTATTGCTGTTCTTGTATTTCATATGAATTTGTGTTTCATGATTATTATGTTCCAATATAGATGGATAACAAAATTCAAGCAGTGGTAACGGGTGCAGCTGCGGCGGTTATGACAGTTATCACATTAGTTATGGATGATTATGATCATTCGGAGAATCGCATACCGAGAGAGCCTCATGTGAATCGAGATTATGAGAGAGAGTTATTTATGAATCGTGTGTTATATAGTGGTGATACTCATTGTGTAGATCAAATACAGATGACGCCGAATGCTTTTTTAGACCTTTGTAAGATACTTGGTGCAAGTAACTTGTTGCGTTCTACTGTAAATGTTTCTATTATGGAGCAAGTTATGGTATTTTGTCATATCATTGGACATAATGTGAGGTTTAGAGTCATTGGGGGAAGATTTCATAGATCAATAGACACCGTTCATAGATATTTCAAAATCGTCCCGCAAGCGATTTTGAAATTATACAAGCATGTGGTGAAAGAACCATGCAATTCCACTCCTCCTGAGATAAGTAACAGTCGAAGGTTTTATCCATATTTTAAGGTATGGAATTTGAAAAAACAAGTCTATAAATTGCTTGAGAAGTTTCAATAGTATTTGGTTGGTAACTATATTGATTATTTTAGGATTGTGTTGGAGCAATAGATGGAACTCATGTATGTGCATCAGTTCCTCTTGAAATTCAAGGAAGATTTCGTGGTCGGAAGGATGGAACAACACAAAATATATTAGCCGCCGTTACATTTGACTTGAGATTTTCTTATGTATTAGCTGGTTGGGAAGGCACATCTCATGATTCACGTATTTTGTCTGATGCACTTTCAAGGCCGAATGGATTGAACATTCCTAGAGGTAAGAAAATTGAATCTACACACATTATGTGAATTGAGATTAGTAACTTGATAATAAACTTATTTATAACTTGTAGGAAAATATTATCTTGCCGATGCTGGTTATGGAATCCAAAATGGCATCATCTCTCCCTATCGTGGTGTTAGATACCATTTGAAGGAGTTTAGTGATTGCCCTCCTGAAAATGAGAAGGAACTATTCAATTTGCGGCATTCATCTCTAAGAACTACTTTTGAGAGAGCATTTGGAGTTCTAAAGAAGCGTTTTCGAGTATTGGCTTCAGAACCTTTTTGGTCATTTAGAACACAAGTCGATGTTGTCTTAGCTTGTTGTATCATTCACAATTTTATTATGAAAGCTGATCCCAATGACTCTATCATGGAAGAGATGAATAGAGAAATGGAATCTCAAAGAGAAAATCCAAGAATCCAACTTTCTCAAAGGGAGGAAAGGGAGGAAAATAGGATATGGGCATCAAAGAGGGATAGGATTGCACATGCAATGTGGATTAGTTATCAAAATATTAGAAGAAGCCAATAGTTATACTTTTATTTCTTTTGAGTGCTTTATTTTGAACATGTGCTTTTCATTTCTTTAATGATAATCATCTCTAAATATTTATTATGTGTCCATCTTCGTCATATTTTTTCTATTCTAATGTTTAAAGCAGTTACGTAGTTATCATGATGAGTAAAAGTAAGGCAAACGATGAGAAGGTCAAGCAATTTAGATGGTCGAAGCCTATGGAACGTGTTTTACTTGAAATTCTCGTTGATGAAGCTAGTAAAGGAAACAAGCCTTCAAGTACATTCAAACCCTCTTCAATTACTCGAGTTTTCAATACAATAAATGAGAAGTTTAGTATTTGTTGTGAGCCCGACCATGTTGAGAACCATTTGAAGACAGTCAAAAGCAATTGGAAGACGATTCAAACTGTGCGTGGCAAGAGTGGATTCAGTTGGGATGACAAGTTGAAAATGGTCATAGCTGGGAAAAATGAATTTGATCAATATGTGTCAGTAATTTTTCTCATCACTTGCTCAATACATTCTTTTAGCCAATGTTTCACATAAGCAATTTTATGTGTCTTTATATATTTACTCAGCATATAAGGGTTAATTTCCTAACCATCTCAGTCAAGATTTTTAAACTTTAATGCGTTTGCTAACATGCTGGACTGAAAAAAAAAAGAAAAGAGAGCAGATTATTAACTTGTTAGTCACCCCTGTTTCACTGAAGCCATAGGTTATCGTGTTGGTGTAGGTTTATTGTGTTGGTGTTGTTTCTGTTTTTGTTACAAGTGTAATGCATAATTTAATATTAACTGTCATACTAGCAATTTATATGTCTGGAAATTTTCTCAATGTCTTTTGCTGCTGCGATTTTGATTTTGATTGTTGGGTATATCTGGAATGCGACTAGGGTTGGTAAAGTTTGCTTCTTTTCTCTTTATCTTCTGCAATTTAGGTGGTGAGAGACTAAGAAGGCACCATGTCTTCTGCAATTTAGGTGTTCACAAATGAGGTGCTAATTCTGACATTGATAGGCGTTTTCGAAACCTCGTGCTTTAGATCTTATTGATCTTGCATCTCTTGCAAAGATGGATTGACAATGCAATTTCTATTTAGGCGTAATTGTGAAGGGAAAATGACTAAAAGAACAAACAAATGAAGGCTTCAAACATGTTTTTGTCATAGCTTGAAGCCTAAGTGTTGTCTGCTTAATAGCTTCTTTTTCATATCTAACCGTGGAACTAATAATTGAATGAATATTGTGCATTTACAGGTCCATCCTTCTCATGGAAAGTATTTGAATAAAATGATTGACATGTATGATGAGATGACTGTGGTGGTTGGGAGAGATATAGCCACCGGAAGCTTTGCTAAGCAGTTCGGGGACATCGATGCAACGGAAGTTGACTCCTCACCTGTCGACTTAGGTGATGACTTCGATGACTTCGATGAGTTGATGAAGGGCTCGAAAACATGTTCCTCTACTGTGCATTTAGAAAAGAGGTCTTGCAAAAGGCAAAAAGGTTCCAACAATGATGACAAGTATGTTGCACTTTCAACACAACTTGGAGAGATGGCCTCAGCAATTAAGTCATTGGCTCATACGGATGTGGATCACTCTCAAGTCTATTACTCTCAACTCTACAATGAGGTGATGAAAGTGGATGGATACGATGAATTACCCTTGGATCAGTTTTTGACCATCTAATTGAAAATGAAAAAATTGGAAAAGCATTCATGGTGAAGAGTGCGACTCTTCGCAAAGTATGGGTTGATAAATTTCTAAGCAAATGAGATCATCATTAGTGATATACTTGTCTCTGGGTGTATGGTTGGTGATCGTGATTGTGATGGTGATCGAGAACTGATTTTTGATGCTCTGTTGACTGCATCAACAAGCATTTTTGGCTAGACAACCTACTGCAAAGTAGATGAAGAGATAGGTGTGTAGACATATTATGGCTGCCAAAATTCCACTGATGTGTAATTTTATTCAAGGTGCTTAGTAGAAGTGTCAAGGTAACAGAGGTAACACAAGATTTTTGATAGCTTGATCTGATGTTTGCTGGTCAAAAGAGTATGAACTGAATGAGTTGCTTAAAGCAGGGGTGCTTTTGCCTTTATGAAATCCATAGGTCAACTGGGTAGTTATTATTGTCTTTTGGATTCATACATTTAACACCTGTAGTCAAATAACAGTGTTTTGTAATTGACCCTCTGCTTGCCTAATTTATCTATGATACTCTTATGGATTCATATGGAGAATTCGCCACTATTTACTTGCTAATATTCCACTGATGATTACCAGGATGGGTTCCACAAATATTGTGGAAGATTTTGGAATTACCTTTTAGCATGGATAAGAAATAGATAGTGGCAAGAAGACCAAGAAACGACTATCCATGAGAACCAAACCCACCCCCCAACTAACCCAAGTCCCCAAAAAGAAAAAGAAAAAGAAAAGAAAATTATCGGTGGGCTCCGGGTGCGTACAAGCCCAGTAAATCTCGAGTGCTGAATCGCATGAGTTCCCACAGCTCTTATCAGAAGAGAAACAAGATCCGGTTCGTGTCGACGGGGCATTGACATTATGTATGAGCAATGGGAACCGCCGCCCCTTAACGTGAGTATTATTGATAAATGTATTGTAATATATCGTTCAATTTCATATAAAATTTTTTGGTCGAATGAAAAAAAAAATGTAGAGACAAACCTTTACTTGAAGGACAGAAAATGTTTATTGTTAACTCTTTCATTCAAAGAAAGCTTATTTGGGATCCGATGTGACCAATGACGATGAAGTTACATGTCTGTTAAGCCAGAATGATGCCATTTTGCTTATCTTACAAGGGATTATTTACTCGATTTGCTTTGAATCTATGATTTCGACCCCTAGTTTTGATTGGCACAAAGAACCCTACTTTGCAAGAGTGAAACACCGTTCCAACTTTCCGATTTGCTCAAACTCTACAAATTACCTCAAATCTGAGGACATAATATTTTAATTTACAAACGGTTTGAAGTAAAATCCTACTCATCGAATCTGCAAACTCGATGTAAGGGCTGAATCCTTTTATCTAAAATGGCAATAGATGCGAAACATGAATCCAAACCATGTTAAACTATTCCCAAGCATAATGGTTAAAAAATATTTTCTTTACCGAACACCGGAAAACATTTTCCGAAACATTTTCAAGTTTTAACTGAACACCAGAAAATATTGTCATTTTCCTGGAAAATGACTTTCAGGAAAATATTTTCGGAATTGGCCAATTTTCCATGAAACGAACGAACCATTAATCTTTTCTTTCTTTCTTCTGGTCTTCTTCTTCTTCGTGAGTCCTCCGCATGCCCGAATCTTCCATTAAACTCAGAAGTTCCCAAGAATTCAATCCCAAACTCACGACGTCGAAACAACGATTTTGATGCATATCTTGTTTTATCCCAAGCCGAGAACAGCGTGCGCCACTATCCAACAATCTCGAATATATACAAAATGTAAAACGCAAGATGGATGTGAGGTGCAACATGTGGCCATAAATTCGGACCTCGGCGAAACGAAAGCGAAAACGGACGAAATGAAGACGAATGTTACTCTTCGAAAATGAAACAGACACTCCCAAATTCCATCCAGCCCACGCAACGATCAAGATGGCTTACGGATTGATGTTATCTCTCTTTTCATTACTCTTTGTTTGTCTCTTTTATTTTATTTAATATATCTATTCTTTATTTAATTTTCTCTTCCCTGGGCGTTGCTTCCTTCCTCACCAAAACTCCTCTTTTCTACGTTCTCTTCTTTGCGGAGAACAACACCATCGCCAGGATCTCTCTTGAAGAAACGCCACCACTAAAACTCGCCAACTACTACCCATGATCAACTAGATAAGGCTTCATGGGAGATGATCTGTGTGAATAGTGATCAAAACGATGATACACAAGCTTTGGATACAGCGAAGGCAGTGGCTGTTTTACTAGAAGCGCCTCAAGGGCATTTTATCAAACACCTAGGGTGCGTTGGCTCAAGACAGCCACATACAAGAATAAGACCCGAAACTAGATCAAAACTTAACAAGAATGGCAGGGAATGCTCAACATCAACAAAGGACAGCATAAGCGAACTCGAAACGTGCGCCCCAACTCTGCAATCCATGCAAAAAAATGTGAGAGAACGGGATAAGAGCGGGGCACCGAAAAAAAATCAGCGGGGGCTTCCTACCTAACTCGGGGGTGGCGAACGATGGGCGAGATCGATAGATCGGACTACGTCCAGTTGCCTTGCACGCCCCCAAGTCGGGATCCTTAGGAAATCTACACGAATTGAAAACCGGAAAACTCACCTGAAAAACTTGAAATCGAGGCAAGGGAAGCCGCAGCTTGTTGGTTCCGGCTAGGAGGTGCAACCTTACGTCGGGGGTGGCTAAGCGATGCTCGGCTAAGGTGGATTCCAGGTCTCCCTCTTCTTGGTCACTCCCCGTTTCTCCCCACTGGGGCTCCCTCGGGCTCTCTCCTGTCGCCCTCCTCTCCTCTCGGTTCTCTCTCAGTCGCCCTCTCTCTGATTCACTCCCCTCTTGGTTCCCCTCTCTCCCTTCTCCTCTTTTGATGCTCACCTGCTGCCCTCTCTGCTCTTTGCTCCTATCCCCTCCTCTGCTCTTCCTTTCTACTTCCGTCTTTTCTCTTCTTTTTCCTGCAAGTTCGCGCGCGAGCTGGAGCCAGAGGAGGAAGACCGGTTGGGGTGGATTGGGCCAAAGGAGAAGAAAAAGAATGCTGGGCTGGGCCTAGTGTAGGGAAAAAGGAAAGGGAGGTGGGCCGGGCCAAGGCCGGATCCGGCCTGACCTGACCCATGAGCGTTTTTTTTTTTTTTTTGTTTAAAAAAAAGTTTCAACAAAAGCCAAACGAGGAGAAGGAGCCGAAGAAGAAGACTGCGGTTCAGCTTCGCCTTCAAGCGTCTTGAACAACAAGAAGGCCTCGAAAGCATATCCAGAGTCAAAGTGACGCTTGCTTAGCCCTCAAAAGTTTTTCCTTTGTTTCTATGAGAATTGATGGGAGACTTTCTGATTTTGCTTGAATTACAAATTTCATCATATGTTTTAGAATATATAAATATTAAACCACTCTCACAAAATGTAACATGATATCAAAAATGGAGTGATCCCTTTCATGAATGCGTATCCAACCTTATCAGTCAAATTTCACATGCCATGGTCTAAATGTCATGTGCCACTCATAATTAAACTTGCAAGTAAGAAAGAGTGTTGAAACCTCATCAGTCAAATTTCACATGCCATGGTCTAAATGTCATGTGCCATTCATAATTAGACTTGTAGGTAAGAGAGGGTGTTGAAACATGAGGAGTAGCCCTTCTCCACTGTTTCGCTGAAGAACAATCAAGAGAAGTTGCACTAACTCCTCACACGCTAGCCACTGTGAAGAGATTGTTTGAAGAGCTATATTGTGAGTCACATGTTGATGTAATCAAGCCGATCATCATCAATGCTATGTGTGATGTTTTCTCAAGGTTAGGATCATCTAATCAGCCACCATTAGCCAATCTAGTTGTAATGAAGTATGTTCATAATCCCTCTTGATTTGTTGGGGCCAATAATATTCATCAGAGTAGCCAACCCTTCATGAGAATTATGCAAAGGTCCATTCTTCTAATCAAAGTCACAATAATGAGAATAATCAGGGAAATATTAGTCAAAATAATCCAACTAGTGACGATAATTTAACAAATCAAATTGGTCAATAGGCTGTTTAATTGCCAAATGTTGAAGATGTAAGGCCAATTTCCACCCACTATGTATGTTCCATGTCAATTAATGTTGATAATTTGGCGAGGCTAACATCATTGCCTAGAAGTCAAAATGGCCAACCAAATCCACAATTTGTCAAAAAAGTTCAACAATGATTAAGGTTAGACAAGGGTGTTATCATTACTTGTTTGCAAGTAACACAATTAGCAACTCTTATCCGACTCGACCTAATCTAGACCCAACTTGGTTCCGAATTTTACTATAGTAAAAAAACCAATCAATTAAAAGGAAATTTAGAGTGTGTTTCGCGGAATATGAATGATTTGGAAAGCATTTTTCCATAAATGATTGCTTATATTGCTCGAAATAATTAGTTAACTAAAAATATGTTTATTATCAATAACAATTTATGTCTAAATTTTTTAATGACAACACTTTTCATTGATTCATTTTTCTAAGCAATACAAGTAACCATTTTTAGGAAAATATTTTCAAAATTACATTTTTTGCGAAAAAAATGAAGCCAAAATATGAAAATGAATTAGCAAATAAGTAATTACTCAAAAAAGTGATAAGTACGTTAGGAGCGCCATAATTTTCGTATAATACTTGCTTGAGTATTATAACTTATTTTTCTTTCACTTGGGTCCACAAATTAAAAAAAAAAAATCGATGACTTGAGTGTCATTAGTGATTTACCTCATCGAAAAAGCTTATGTGACATTAATTTATTATACATCATTTGACGTGACATGTTGTAAAGTTGAAGTCTACACTTGA
This sequence comes from Eucalyptus grandis, assembly GCF_016545825.1. Taxonomy (NCBI): domain Eukaryota; kingdom Viridiplantae; phylum Streptophyta; class Magnoliopsida; order Myrtales; family Myrtaceae; genus Eucalyptus; species Eucalyptus grandis. Next base: position 35,517,775 of record NC_052612.1, read on the forward strand.
GAAGGCAAACGATGTTGTTGAAATTCCAATAATTTCATAAATGATCGTTTCGATGTCACAAGTTTTTAGAAATGAACACTAAGGTTCATCAACTTTTTTAAAAGTGACCACTTAAATGATCGGAAGAGATAGAGTTTGAAAATGGCATCATTTGAGGAAGAGAAAGAGTTTGAAAACAATGTCATCTAATTGGGGAAGATTTTAAAGAAACAACAATAAATGACACCTTTTGTTATATTCTTGCCATGCTGGACAAAAATTTCCACGATTGACTTTAGTCTAGTTTTAAAAATTTCATGTCGGAATGGAAAATTATAAAAAGAATTCATGCAAGACGATTTGCCCTTGCCGAAAATGATATTCAAGTAATTGATTTTATATCAATGTGGCATTCAAACTAGTGAAAAAATTTATAGCACTTCTAGTATACTTATTCCACTAAACAATTGTCAGATTTTCGAGCTATTAGGACAAATCTACTATTATTTTCTATAGTATTAGAAATTTGGTATGATTTCTCCAAAGTGGCAATACCTAGAAAGACACATCAAAAGGGAAAATGCATGTGGAAAAACAAGCGTACTCTTGAGCTGTGACATCCTAGATTTCGATCCTGTTTTTTATTGAATTAATCAGGCATTTCATCGACGCACCTATAGGGCTATTTTTAGAGTTGATCACTCTCAAGATAACTAGACTATCCAGGGAAGCCATTAAGGAATTTTAATGCAATAGACTTGAGAATTCGACTAGGAATCGGCTTCTTGACCATGCTCATCTTTAGAGGCAATTACGGCACAGTTAAAAATCGATTTGAGATCAGAGATAAGACGGTTCGATTGAGATGTGTGGTTAATCGTGGGTGACACTACTAAATTCGAAAATTCTCATTGACCGGCACTAGACTGATTTCTTTATCGTTTTTGTACCCGGTGTCCATATTTGAATTCTCGAGATTTTCACGAAAATCGAGAGTTGCCAATGTGTCGACTGGGTTCATTGTGGCTCGAAGAAAATCGACCATGGGTCATTTGCATTAAAAATTTCTGAAAAATTACCTAGTAGCCTAGGTCACGCAAAAAATTCGCATGAGTGAAATTAACCACCAAATTGAGTCCGATTTTAGAAATTAAAGATTCTGTCATGTCACAATAAATTCTACGAGCATTGACTCGGTCTCTGAAGATTTTTCTGCAACCTGAAACTTTTTGGGAAAAACTCAGCATAGGATCGTTTTTGTTCAGAAAAAGCCGGGGACTGTTTTTTATTGTGAAATTGGGAAGCAAGTGAGTTGTATTGGCGAGGAAAAATGCCAAGATGATCGACAATAAGTTGATTGAATTCGTGAGGGCCAATTGAGATCAAATCAAGTGGGATGAGGAGTCCAATTGAAGCCAAAATTGAGAAATTCGTATGCCCCAATTGTCTAGCCGAAATGGACCAATTCAAGTGTAGTAAGAAGTGTCTTGGTGGCTCATGGATAGCCAAGGAAGCCATGCTTGGCTGGAAATGGTCAAGGAGACCATGGGATGGAAGAAATGGCCTTGGTGGAGCCCTTGTCTCCTTATCCTTCTCTCTCTCCCTATTCAGCTGGCCGACCATCCCCTCTTCCCCTCCATCTGCCATTTCTGAACACCACAGCAACCAAAGGAGACTAGTAGAGGGCCAGTCAAAGCCAGCAGCCACCAGCGCCACCGCTTGTCGCCGTCCACGCGTGCCACCATCGCTTGAGTGCCCCACGCACGTCCGCTCGCCTAGCCGCGCCTCCTCGCCGTTCCAGCAGCCTCGCCTCTCCCTGTTCGACATCCAGCAAGCATTGGAGTTGCTGTGAGCAGCCACCGGAGGTCCATCGAGTCCTCGTTTGGACCGAAACCACCCTGTTGCCCTTCCCTGAGCCTTGCTGCCCATTTCAGCCTTTTTTCTTCTGTTTTGCAGCTCAAAATAGAGAGGAAGTTAGTGGGTTTGCAGCAAAGCATCTAGGCCCGTTTTGGAGGTGTTTCGGGCCTCGAAACCTAGGCCCACTTTGAGAAGAATCAACCCCTGCGACGTTCCCATCTGTTTGATCTGACCCGCGGGTTAAACAAGTGAGTTTAACTTACTAAACCTCGCTTAGTATGTTAATGATGCTTAAGGGTTGATTAAATTTAATTAAGTGTGATTAGGTGGGTAGATTAGATTGGAATAATTAAATTAGTGCCTTATCAATTCATGTTAGGAAAATGGTTAGTGCTATTAGCTAGTGAATAGTCTATAGTATTTATTTAACAAGTCTCGGTAATTTTCCGGGCTCGTCTCGGCATCCAATTAGGCATTACGGGCCTAAATTGGATTTATTGCAATTGTTTAATAATTTTTGTAATTAATTAATTAATGAATTATTTTCCTAAATTAGGTTGGGATAGCCGACGACCGAAATTTTATACTGATTATGGTGGTGTAGTCCATTTATTTAATTGAGCCTTATATTGTGCTGAATTGATTTAATCGTGTTTTTAGGATTTTATTCATAAATTAATCAATTTTGATAATTAATTGAGAAATAACTGGATGTCGGTTTGCAGCGCCAAAATATTTGGTGGGCTATATATAAAGTGGCAAGAATTGTGAGAGTGAATCAATTATATTTTTGGCTAAGACCAATCGGGTACTATTTTATCGGGTATGAGAAAGATGAGAAGGAAGGTTGTATCACATGGCTCGGAGACTAAGAGTCATCATGGAGAATGCACGTGACTTGTTGATTTGATAAATCACCTTTGAATGGCACGTGGCTCGGTGATTTGGTATATCGCCTTTGAGAATGCACGTGACTCGGTGATTAAGTACGTCGCCTTAGAGAATGCACGGGGCTTGGTGATTAGACATGTCACCTTAGAGAATGCACATGACTCGGTGACTAAGTGTGTTGCCTTAGAGACTACACGTGACTCAGTGACTAGGTATATATTATTTGAAGATTGAATAAGATGAATTAAAATGACCGAGAAGTGGTCTGACTGACATATAATCGACGAGGTCGATTGATTGATGATTCGATTTTCTTTGATTGGGTGTTGTATTTGTCAGTGTTTATAATTGAACTGACTTGTAGGAAGGAACTGATGCCAAGGTAAGTCCTCTGACTTGTGTTGTGCTTAGGCAGCCCAAAGGTATATTGGCTTCCTAATCGAGTTTTAGTGGGGGTAGAATTTGCTGAGACATAGTCTCACCTCGTTGTGGGATAACATTTCAAGTCCCTAGATGGCAGTACCTCCACCTCCTCGTCCTCCCATGTATTTTGGTATTCCCGAAGAGGTCACCGAGATAGCATATCATTTCCCAATACACCCCCACTCGGAAGGTCTAGAATATGTTTTGATAAAATCCACAATTTGGATTGATGTGGGTAATGACGGTCTGGTGCCCCATGAGTATAGGTCGTGGTATCGTGACTACCATGATAGGCATAGACAGGGTCCCATACCGAAAGGTGATGTGTCTTTATTCGTCTTAGAGGCAACGTTTGGAGAATGGATTGCAGATCCTAAGGATGGGTCGGTAGTAGATGCCAAAGACCCTAAGCTCGAGAGTGACCTTGACTCTCCAGTGTACTCAGCCGGGGGAGCTAATTGGAGTAAAGAGGAAGGGTAAATACTCGAACAAGAGGAAGAGCTAGAGAAGGACTATAGGAGTGAGAAGAGGCAGAGGGGGAACCTGAAGAAGAAGAAGAGTCTGAGGAAGAGCTTGAAGAGGATGATCCGGAGTATGACCTGGATGAGGACTGAGACCTCACCCTGTTTGGCAAACCCTGTGTAGAAACTGATATATGTTAGATCAAACTTTTGTCAATATTATTGTAATATATACTATGAGGTTTGCTAGTATAAAAGTGTGGTTGTGGTTTTTTAGTTATGGAAAATATAGCCCTACTTTTCTATTCCATTGTTTTCTTGTTTGGGGATTATTTAACTGCTTCTGCATGCATATTAAAATGAAAGGGTCGGCGATGCGTCCTGGGACGTCGTTATTTTATCGACCAGGTGAGGGATGAGCGTGTGTTCGAGGATCGAGGCGTGACACGAGCATTAGATATATAAAGTCCCATATAGTATCTTTTTAATCCCCTTCAAGTGCTAATATTTCATCAACAAATTTTAGTGACTTTCCTCGTTTAGCTCTCACATATTTGAAACTGTTATTGTTATCACCCGACTCCTTCTTTTGGTGGTGGTCACTTAAAATACTCACCCTAGAGAAATGATCAACGCAAAATCAATCGTTCGTTATTTTTTGAAACTTTTTCCTTGGCCACAGCACCGATTGATTGTTATATACTAGCTTGGTGTCGTGTGCTGGCCATATATGTTACATCCTCTAAAATTCCATCAAGACCCAATCCGATGGAACTTTAATTTCTTAAACTCATTTTCATCTGGCCTTTTAAATGTTTAAACAACCCATATACAACTTGGTTGTAAGAATATGAGTCAAAGAATGGGTTTATGACTGGTTTCGACACCTATTTTTGAAGCACGACGTTTTCATTCATCCAAATTAAGCATGGTGTATTGAGGACAGCTATTTTGAAACCAAATAAAAAAAAGAAGAAGATAAATTGCAATGCTTAGAGAATAGCGTGCGTAAAAATTTGCACTGAAAGCAACTAAAAACTTTTTCCATGACGGTTTCCACAACAACCCCTATATAAAGGATGGTTAGCATATGAAGAGACTTGCAATAAACTTCACAATGGCTCTTCCTGTTCCCAAACGCACCCGAAGAGACTTGCAATAAACTTCACAATGGCTCTTCCTGTTCTGTGCCCAAGCTTCCTTCCCTCCTCGATCTGCCATAATCATCCATTTCTCTTATCCTTTCGACACCTTCGCTCCTCCTCCTCCTCTGCCTCCATCTCCTCCGACGCTCAATTCATGACATGCGCTTTGAAGATTGAAGATCAAGAGACTGTGAGACATTTGGCGAATTGGCAACCTAGCATTTCGGACTATGGCTTTATGCAGTCACTTAATGTTGATTACCCCGTAATGATTTTCCTTTTTCGGCACAAAACCCAGCCTAACTTAACAGTTTGTCCTACATTGCTTTGAATTTTGTTTTGGTAAAATTGAGTCCAAAAAATGAGCTTGTTTGGTCTTAAATCCTTCATGAAAGTTAAAATACATGCTATATATGTTCAATTGATACATGCTTTGCAAAGTCTTAATGTTGACAAGTGAGTCAATTGTAAGAATTAAGGTGAAAATGTGCTGCAACAATACATAGCTTAGATATGCACCTTTTTTTTGGGTCATTTTTGCTGTGATTCATGCGATCATATTTAGGTTTTAAACTCTCAATGAGAAATGTTCATCATTGCATGCTCTATATGTATAATTTTTTTGTAGGATTTTTGTATTTCTTGAGATGGCTAAAATCATGCCCGTTCTGTGAAGTTAATGCTGAAATGAAATCTTGTTGTATATGCATCTTGCCATACTTGTTTGAGTCATTTAGAGACCAAATTTTGCAATCATGCTTTCTTGATAATTAAACTGTATGTTATAAGGTCCACATACATGTTTAGGTCATATCCTTTGAATATCATCTTGCACGTTAAATTTGTACCACAAAAGTGTTCATCACACTTAGGATTCCCAGGCATACCATTATGAATCTTGAATCATTTTATAATGTCATTTAAGTTGTATGACATTTTGCATGCCAACCTAGGATTAGATGGTTATCCAAATTTTCCGTTGTATCTGATCCTAAGTCCCATGTGATTTCTTCATGCCGTTTGTGCATCATTTGAATGACTTTGAGGTTTTCTAATGCATTCTTGTGTTCTATTTTTCTTAGTTACTAACACACACACCTTTAGAGATCTCGATCTCAGAGTATCTAATTGACCTAGTTTGGACTCGAGCCCTTCTAGGAAGTTGAAAGGCACGCTTAGAAGTTTCTAGTGTCAGTGATTTTATACAAATCACTCATTGTTTAGTCAACTTTCCATTTTTTCTTTAAAACTAGATCATAATTTGGACATGGGATTAAATTCGAACCCCTGTTCTAACCCCTATTTGGATAGCCTTCTGACATTTTTGTTCTATTTTTTTCTGCAAGGATTCTGCATTTGACCTCTTAACAAAACTTGCTTGCTAACATGTTGGTTATGTCGTGTGAAAATTTGGTATTGTTTTGATAGGACAAATCCTTGTAATATTGGCTGAGTGTCCTACTATTTTGACAATTTTCCGACATGATGTTGCCTATTGTTTGATTTTTATAAAATCATGTATAGCTTTTCTTTTTTTGAACATAAAAATCATGTATAGCTTGTTTAATAAAACTTTCTTCACAAAAGTTGTTTGTTATCCTGTCATGCATGTTAAGGAATTTTGTCATTACCAAATTGTCATTACATATTGCCCAATTTTGTTGTTTTTGCATGCTTGTTTTGAAATCCCTAAAATGAACTTGATTGTGATTGTTGTGATAAACTTCCTAGGTTAGTTTGTGCATGAACCTCGGCCATTCCATCTTCATAAAAATTTCTTTAAATACCTCGATATTCATTGTTAAATGATTTTTGACAAATCTTCTTTTCATACCAAATTTAAAAATGCTTTGGTACATGTGATGTTTCCCAAAAACAATTTATTAAAAAGTTCATTTCCAAAAGCTCGATTTGGCTTAAGGAAGAGTCATAATTTGGACCATATTCAAAATGCATACGACACTTGTTAGTGTATTTATGCGAGTCTCGAGCTAGTTTTGGCAATTGAATGTGTTCCATAGCCTAGTTATTCCTTAATCTGGAATATTTTCAATTTTTTTCTCAAATCTTGATTTGACAATTGTGAACGTCATTGTTTGAATTGTATTCAAAATGCCTGCGATACTTGTGAGTGCATTTATGCGAGTTCCAGGTTAGCCTTGACAATTGAATGTCTTTCATAGCCGAGACATTACTTTGTCTCAAAACCTTTTGTGAACGATTTCAAAGATGTCTTTGAAACATCACATGTACCTTCATGCATAAAATTACGCTATTCATTAAAAACGTCTATGTTTATGATTGGCCCATACTCTTGACAATAAGCGACCCATTGACAGTTCACTTTCTCGCTTGACTGGTTGAGAAACAAGGTCCAAAAGACTTGTACGCATGTTTAATTCCTGCAATGCATGTGAGATTTAAATATGTGGTAGGGTCAATGCATAATATCGAGGGAAAACCTTATGATCACATAGATCGCTTGGTTATGAAACTTATAAATATTATTGGCCATGCAAGAACACAATTGGTCAATAATGACTATATGTCATAAAATGAATTGGGTAGGTGTCTTAGAGAAACCTGTGCCTGAATTTCAAAGGCTGATTCTAAGGCTCAAGTTTTTTTTTTTTTTTTTTTGCACTTAATTTCTTTTCAAAGATTGATTTTGGCATGATGTTGTGTTTCTTTATTGTTTTGATGTGTATGCTTGTTTCTTTCCATTGTATTTACCTAGTTATATAATTTTTTAGTCTAGGTTTAGATTAGGATCCTGAAGATAGAGAAGACATGAAGACAGTGGAGGTCGATGTCCATTGTGATCATAATCATGTACTATTCATTTCTTTGACATATGTCTTGGGTTCTCATCAAGCCCAATGAGTTGCGGGTCCTCTTCTTCTTATCCTTTTCAATTGTGTTTCTCTTTTATATTTTCTAGGATTGCATGGTAGATTTATTGCTTTCCTTGATAGTTTACTTACTATCTCATAATTTTAATTCCATTAATTGCTTTCTTTTCTCGTTTTCCAGAAATATAATAGTATGAAAATGACCAACCATGCATGATCGTTTAGTTTATGACTAACGATCCCGAAAATGTAAGAGGAAATACATGGACATGTTAGGTAAACATAACATACTGTTTAGATATTGAAAGGGCGCTACTAGCATATTGGCCTAACCAAGTCCATAGATCTAGATATTATTTGCGTAGGAATTGAGGGAACACTCCCGACCCTCAATTGGGTTTTTAGCCGATCCCTAAAAATGAGACTAGTGGCGACTCCTATCTTATTTTTAGGTTATCCTAAACAACTAGAATGTATAAATGAACTCGTTGTGTGGGTATGGGTCTCGATAGGGCTCACCTTGGTTTAGCAATACTCGCATGTAGAAAATTCCTAATGGATAAAGTGACGCCATCCTTAGGAAGGAGTACCAAAGGGAGAGCTACCATGGTAAATGTACCCTTAAATTTGAAATTCACACTTGACCTCCTCTCTTGAGGTGTGTTGCCCGTGTGATACAGAACACGCCACTCTATTGTCATGCGGAGTATGAGTTTGGGAGAACTCGCAACCTTGTAAAGAGAACTCATAAGAGGTTCATCCGAGGGATGAGGTTATGACATCCTTGTAATTAAGAATCGGGAGGGAACTTTCATGGTTAAGTATCCCTAAATCTGACCATTCGCCCCTTTTCCTTTCCTCGCGAGAGGGATAGAAGGCAGTGAGATCGAGTCATGGTAGTAGTAAGAAAATCTTCACAAAACACTTGCTCATCGTTCAAAACCTCTAAAAAGGAGATCACCAATGGAAGAATTGCTGGAAGCCACTCAAAGTCAGAGTGTGGTCTAAGCTGGTGGATTAACCACTACTAGTACCCTATTGCTCATGGGCATAGAAAAATAAACCCTTAAATCACAATTACTTGTAGAGAAGGATACATGTGCTGTATCACATATGGCACCACTAATTATAGCCGTTCCATCACCATCAACTCTTGCCCAAACGCTCTTAGAAGATCTATTGAAAGGCCTAACCACTTTCATGGAAACCTATGGACTAGAGCTAAAGAAACTCCTCAAGTTCAAAGTCACAGGATTGCAAACCCTACAGCTTGAACGAGCACTTACTGCTCAAGAAAGACTAGCCGTTGAACCATCGCATTCAACTGCTTAGCCCTTTCAGCCATCTCAGCCGTCTTAACCCTCACCTCATAAATCCTTAACAAGAGAGGAAGGTACCTTAGAAACCGCTGCTCCCAAAGACAAAGGAAAGCATATTGTTGAAGAAGTAGAAATCATCACCAAACCAGTTACCTTATAGCTTGAAGGAAGCAAAGCCACAAAAGAAACAGGAGAAGCCCTGGGAGACAAGCGTCGTGAAGAAGATAACGATTGGGTATTTAAAAATTTTGAACACACTCTTAATTTTGAAAAAGATCCCAGTTTCAAATATGATTTCTTTCTTTCACTAGAACATAAACACGCAAAACATCACTTCTATAATCAAGGTATCATCCCTCATCATTATGTTGATTTTGATTTCTTAGAAAATCATGGTATTTTTTTGTTTGAGCTTTTTGAAGACCTTCAACTCAAATATTTCTGCTCCATGAAAGAGGAAGTTCATCATGAACTCGTGGCAATGTTTTACTCAAATTTGTATTTTCCAAACCGGGACTCTTTTGCCTTTACTTTTTGTGGACAAAATCATATTGTGTCTCTGGATAAATTGGTTGAAATTATCCAAACATAAAACAATGTTTTCAAGCGCATTCCAATAGAGCCTAATGAGGCCTAACAAGTTTTGTTTTAGAAACCTCCAACTTTGCTCACAATTCTAGAGAAATTATCCTGTTGAATCTTCTCCCTCTCAAAATGAATTTTATCTAAAAGATCCTCACTTTCTTCCTTTGCCCGAAAACATCTTCTGTAAATGACGTCTCTTGATATAAGGTTAAGGTGATCTAGGCCATCCTGAACAAATTTGAAGAGTTTTCCTTCTCCCAAATGTTCTTTATCCACATGTACCGCATGGATAAGATAAAGATAGAATAGCTACTCTACAGCGCTTTGACACAAATCTTCAAGTACCTTAGGATCGACTACTCTAAAGTTTCACCTCTTGTCATGCTAAATGTAGAGACTGGGAAGAAAAAATTAAACAAGATGATGCTCAGGATGACACCAGAAGGATAGGTCAATCTTAGAGGAGAAATTGTCCCCATTGGTCACAACGACCATGAAAGAACAATGACAAAGCTCAAAGAAAGGATTGCTGAGTTTTCTGAACTAGAAAAAGCGTAAATATGCTAAGGCTCCGACACCAACAAAGGCTCCTCATCCACATCATCCATAAAGATCACCTTCACCAGCTGTGGACACACCTGCCTCTCCTGCTAGCCTTAAACAACTACAAGCAAATGTTAAGGAGATGAAGAACACCCTCCTTTCTCTGACCCGATACATGGTGAAGATTGAGCGCACCATCCTTAGCCTAGACTGCTACAACCTTATCCGCCCTGAACCAGAGACTGCCGAACTCGGAAAACCCACTTTCTCTCAGCAGCGCAAATGCCTTTGTACCTAGAACTTTTTAAATCTTAATGTGGTCTTGTTTTGCTCTTGTTGTTTTGTCTATCTCAGTTCATTGCTGAGGTTTGACATTTGTATCGCACTATCACCTACCATCAATGAAGCTGATCTTTTCATTCATGTTGCTATTTCACATTTACCTTGATTGATGATAAAAAGGGGGGAGTTACTTGATGTGAAAGATTACGCCTAACATTTGCTCTTAAAATATTTGCTACTAGAGATGTTGGATATTCCTTTGAAAACTTTAGATATGCTCACAACATCTAATATTGATAATTTGCTTATAATGTTTTGCTTGAAACCGACTAATGATTGAAATTAAAGTGCTCACCAAGATAGGGGGAGCATACAAGTGTATCATCAAGCTAGGGGGAGCAACCAACTATTATACTATGATCCCCAAATTAGATGATGAAACACTTTGGGAAGAAGATCTTTTGTGCAATCATATATTATCTTACTAAAGATCATTTGAGTATTTCTCCAAAGCATTACATCAAAACACCTTAAGGAGATCCTATTTTAAATTTTGCAAATTATTTCAAACAAGCTTTACTATTTGTTCACATCGATAGGATATTATTGTCATCATTAAAAATGAGGAGATTGTTGGAGAAAACATCTTCAAAAGATTTTGATGATGCCTAAACTATCCTTAGTATAGTACTTACTACGTTATTTGCAGATATTTAGACCAAAGGGCTACGCAACATCCATGATGTGATCCATCGGAAGGAAGTTTGCAAATGTCTTGTTATTACAAATAGCACCAGTCAACCAAAAGATCAGGTACTTATGATTGTTTATGTTGAAGCAATAAAGATCAGGTTGATGGTAGTGTGACTATTAAGTACATTAATTGATATTCGTTGGGTCGGCTAAAGAGCTGTTGAAAGATTTGGATTCACATAGCAGCATAATCAAAATAAAGCATGGAGCAGAGTAGTTAAAGTGTCCAACAAGTCAGTTAGAGATTGCAGTAAGAAGATAGTAGCAATTGCTATTTTTGTTAACTTGCAAAAGTCCTAGGAAAAAAGCTATATGGGTAGTACCTTCCTAGACAGCATCTCAATGGAAAACTCTCAAACGGTCATCTACTTCTCTAAACCAACCTCAACTGATAGATCGAGAAATAGTATAAAAGAGAAGGCTTTGAAAAATCAAAAGAGAGTGTGCCACATAAAATATCAAGTAACTTACGTACTATTGTTCTCTGTCAAAAGCTTTATGTCTTATTGTTTTGTTTGTCATACTGTTTAGCAATTGTGATATAGAATAAATGTACAAGTGTAAGAGCAGCAACTAAGTCTAGATAGTATGATCTATCACATGAAGGATTAGTGCTAGCCAGCTATAAATTTCCAAGCAGATTGTTAGTGGAATCCAATCCATCTTGAGGCTGTTAGTCTGAAGAGTGGACGTAAGCTTGAGAATAAAGCTGAACCACTATAACTTTTTATGTCCCATTGTTATTCATCTTCTTTTATACATTGGTATATAGTTAATGAGTATTTGCTTAAACATCAGGTTGAGGTGATCTTTACTTAGTAATTAGTTACTTTCCATAAAAGATCATCAAAGTCTAAAAACAACTTATTCACGCCCTCTAGGTTGTATTATTAGCCTCAACATATATAAATTGGTCTTAAAGAACATAGACAACTTTTCACAAAAGGTTGTAAAATGAACAAAGGTATCCCTTCGGAAGAAGTTGCAAAATGAACAAATGTAACCCTTCGAGAAAGGTTGCAAACTAAACAAGTGTAATTTCCAAAGGTTATATTGAAAAAACATAATAAAAATCCGGACTCGAAAAATGATTTCATACCCATTCATCCAAAAAACTAACATATATATATATATATATATATATATATATATATATATATATAATTGGTCTTAAAGAACATAGACAACTCTTTGTGAAAAATTGCAAAGTGAACAATGGCATCCCCTTATAAGAAGTTGCAAAGCGAACAAATGCAACTCTTTGACAAAGGTTGCAAATTAAATGAATAAAATTTCCAAAAGTTGTCTTGAAGAGACATATAGAATTCGAAATAATAAAATAATAAAAAAATAATGTATTTTTTAATAAATAAAATTTCAAATGTTCATAATTTCCAAAAATACTTAATAAACAAAAACAACATTTGAGCTAATAAAAGGTTAATAAGATAACCATATGAAATAAAATAAAATAAAGGAATTAGTACTTATTAAACTATAGGTGCGCAAGTGTGCAAAGTGCTACATGCACCAAAATCACACACCCGCATGCAGTTATTATGGTTTTTAGCCCACACCCAATTTTTTTTTTTCCAAACATAATAAAAAAGGCTCACACTTATAAATTGACGCATTTCCTCCAAACTTTACTTTGTAGGACAATGAAAAGCACACTTTGTTTATTTTGCAAATAAATTTTCCAATAATGATTAACTTTTGGGTTGGCTTTGTGAGTTCCAAGATATTGAAACTATTGTAAGTGAAGTCTATTGAGGGGTGTTTGTGCAAGCTTCATAAAATTTGACAGAGAAGCACATGCTATTACGTGCTTTGCATTGTGGTTGATTACGTAATTGCTGATAGTATTTGTGGGGATTGATTTCTATTTTATGTTATAAATTATAGCATTTTATATTGAAGAAAAACTGAAAATAAAAGAAATCTACGACAGAAAAGAAAGCCGGCCAACTTTGATCGACGCTAGCCCAGTGCAATTGGAAACGGTGGCTGTGCAGGAGGTTTTATTTCTACTATTGAGTTTCAATGAAACGACGTCCCAAACAATCCTGCGATGTCCAGGGCAGCGCAAGGCTATCATAGATCTTTTAAAGTACGTCGAAATCTGAATTTTCGCCCAAATGTCTATTTTTGCACTAGGAATTGAACTCGTTGATGTCATCAAAATTTGGCCCATAGTAAAAGTGATTATTAAATTAATTTTTGGCATATCACATTTAGGAGACACGTTGAATCCAACAGTGTTGTGATTTCCCTAACATTTCTCTACATTAGAGTTATGTTGACTCGCATTATGAATTACATTCACTCGCATTTCTCTACAACTTTGCTAGAATTGATTCATACCACAAAATACCTTTCATCAAAGGTTGATCTTTGGTTTTTATTGGATTGAGTTTAGTGGTGATTCAGACAGGAAGTAATTAATGGTGCAATAGGGACAAATAAATCTAGAGTAAAGTAAAATCAAGTACAGGAAATTGATAAATTGATAAGCCGAGAAATTGAAATCGAAAAGATATATAAGTGTTACGAATCATTTATAATGATTTAGCACGGCTCTTATATAATCTATTATAAAGTGTAACCACTTGTAAATGGTTGTAACATGCATGTTTACGTAGTTGTTCATAAAATTCTAAATGTAAGTGAATGTATCGAACAAATAATGTAACAATGAGAAAAGTATCGTCCCACGGAGATTGATGATTAGTATACTAATTAAATACTAAAAATAGATTAATTCTAAAATTAATCTAACAGATCAAAATAGAATTAAGAATAAATAAAAAATAAAAATATTAAAAGCAAACCTATCTCTAGGTATGAAGTTCAGATTATTATGCATATAAGAATGATATTAAATATGTGATAGCGGAATTTCCTAATTTATTTACTATCCTATCTCTAGGTATAGCAAACCTACTCAATTATTAATCTAATATATCTCTATGTGAATTTAAATAAATATAAGTGCATTAAAATATATAAATATTCTTGGCTTATAATGAATCTTTTGGATCATCTTATTACCAAAAGTTACACAAATAATACAGTATATCTCTATCCATATTTAATTCATGGTTATATATTATAAGGAGCAATTGCATATTGTCACTTTTCACTCTCAAATATGTGTGGCTAGTCACTCAAAAGCACCGAGCACAATAATATGTAACTCACATAAATAAAATCACTTGTATGCATAAAAATCATGAAATTCATGTAATCATGGTCAGGCTACATCGTAACCCTAATAATATAAAATTAGAACATAGTATAAGAAGAAATAAAAATATAAATTAAACTCAATATCTTGAATCAAAGAACAATAATTCTATCATCACTTTGTTTTCTCTCAAGAGTGCTAAAAAAATTCTCAAAACAATGAAAAACAATATGAAAACCAAAAAAACCTAGCTCTATATTATCCTATTTATAGGATATATTCAAGAATCCTAACACAATGCAATTGCTTATTTTTTTTCACATAAAATTAGGAAATAAATCGTAAAATCCTTGATTTGGTATCCATTTTCCAATGCCTTTTAATTTGAATTCCCAAATCATAGAATTTTCCTTTCCTTCTTTTTTTCTTATTTTTTTTCTATATCTCATTATTCTGCATAATCAAGGAACATTTCAATAAATAGAAGCAAATCCAAATATTTTCTAACGAATATTGCATTATAAAGTATCATATTTAATGCCTAAAATAGGTCAAATAACTCTATTTTTATAGAGTTATCAAACCCCCAAACTTAACATTTTGCTAGTCCTCGAGCAAAAGCAAGATATAACACATACTCAAGCTAACAACCTCCTCCATGACATCTTTCCATAATTGCTTAAATTCACAATTAGAAGGAACAAAAAAAAAAAAAAAACACAAATTTCATCCAAATATTGAAATTGATTCATAAGTTAAAACCAATTCTAATGATGTGATCCAAGTGTGTGTGTGAGTCCTCATCTTTTCAAATTATATGTAATCTAGATATATTCATATTAGTATACAACCACTAAACAATTCTTATAATTATGACCAAATCTCATAGGTTTGCTTTTCAGTCATTTCTCCACTAATATAAGCTAATCATCCAACCAAAAATCAAAAGGACTTTTTTGTGCTTATAATGTAAAGCTGGGCTAAAGGTGAGATAATGGAAATTTGAAGCTTAAATCACCCATTAACACATTGATTCCTTGGACTAATTAGAGCCAATGTCATTGTCTCCAATTTCACTCCTTCAAGATAATTTTTCTACTATCATATATTATCATTCCTTTTTTTTTTATTGCTCTTTTTTAATTGCTTTATGGTGGAGTTTCTCCCAAATTCCTTTTTGATTTACCATGAAAATTTCCAATCCATTGAGTATACAAAAGGCTCACTCAATTGAAAGTTCGACGGGGAATCATAGCAATCATTTTTTTTTTTTTTTTTTGCATGCTCTAACCTTCCTCTCAAATTGCTATTAGGCTCAAATAAACTTTTATATAAAAAAAAAAAATCAACATGTTCATGGGGTATGGGACAATGATATAATTTGATAAAAGCTAGGCTAAACATATATGGGTGTCAATGAAAATTAGATAATAATTAAGGATAAATGAGGTGACTAGGGATAAATAAATAGGGTTGGCTTGAAAGGCTTAATCAATCCAAAAATTGCCTAAATTATTTTCTTAGTTAGATGTAGCTTAGGATTTCACCTCAAGAGAAAATCAAACAAATTTTAATATTTGGATAAGATCTAAGAAAATCACATACCTCACATGAATATTCCCTAGATTTACACACAATTCAAAAATTAAGGATTTTGGTGCTCAGTAAATGGATCAACATAATTAAAATTAAAATTAACTAACACATTAGTTGCAAGTTCAAATGCACAACACCAAAAACCTATTCATAAAATTCTAAACGTAAATGAATGTATCGAACAAATAATATAATGATGAGAAAAAGTATTGTCCCATAGAGATTGATAATTAATAAACTAATTAAATACTAAATATAGATTAATTCTAAAATTTATCTAACAAATGAAAATAGAATTGAGAATAAATTAAAAATAAAAATCTTAAAAGCAAAATTTGGATACTAAATGCAATCCAAATGCAGTAAATCAATTAGATAAATATGTTAGAGCATTTGATTAGACCATAACCACTATAAATAAAATTCAGATTGTTACA